>NW_027176329.1:11305884-11378384 GCF_023349555.1 Cebidichthys violaceus | reverse complement strand
ATATAAAGATGTTGTTTTATACATTTTTTTACATTGATCATATTTAAAAATGGATAAATATTTTTTTTTTTTAAATGATTGTGTTGTTGTGAATATTCACAAATGGCATTTTTTTTAGAAGTTTATTTCTTTCGTCATTTTGACATTGTATTTACATCCAAATCCCAGTGATAAAGGGCTTTATTTGTCAAAACTTAATACAAACACAGCAGGTTGAATAACAAGCTTTTCCAACTTTTCCAAAATATTCAAGGACAACTACGCTGCATCTCTGACTAACTTACACTAGAAGTAGCCAAACTACTGAAAATTAGCTTACCAATGTCTTTGTTTGCCCTCCTTGCTAGTGCTCCCTCTAATCTTCCAAGTTTGGATATACTTTTACTGTTAAACTTTTCCAAACAAGTTTGTCTGACCATGGGGTTTGTTTGAAATCTGTATAATCGTATGCCTGTTGGATGTTTCTGCATTCCCAGATCTTACCAATTAACTTGATTTTGCTATGACCAATATGTATAATGAACAAAACAAGTTTTAATAAACTGGATTCAAAACCTTAAATATTAATCAAACAGTATTGCGTTTTAACGGAAAACACTTGGATATAGTCCATCAAGAAGGGTTTGTGTGCTCATTTTGTATTTTGCGTGGCTTTCAGAGTCTCTGCACTGGTCTCAGGTGGGACACTGGTGCAGTGAGTTCAGCAGATATTTCTGGCTTCCTTGCAAGCTTGACAGCGACTGCAGTGTACTCAGTCTTCACTGTAAGTTCAGCTTTGTTGGCATTTTATGGTATATATCAATACTGATTAACATGGCCGGTGACAGAGGGAAGAGCTCGTGGAGCTTATGTTGTTGAATCAGGGTCAGTGTGTGCGGCACCCCACATATGAGATGTAAAAAATGTCCGTGTGTGCAAAGAAGATAAATTGTGCCAGCAAGCTCGTCAATATGGAACATTTGAATTTTCCTGTCCATGTCGTCCTACTAATCGCTGAATGTATGCATTTTGATTTGACCACTGTTTCCATAAGAGCTTACATTTACAGATCTGCAAGCACATCCTGAGTTAATTAAAAACCCCTCCACTTGAAATTTCCAATCAGTTTTTGATTTAGTTTGAAGTTTAAATCCTCATTAATTCTCTCCGCCTCGGTCACCAGACCTGTCGGTTCTGGTTTCCACTTCGTCCTCATCTGCCACATCTCCATACATTCAGCACAGCCATTCACCGCTCTCTGCTTATCTTTTTGTTCCCGTCTCTTCTTAATAGCCAGTCTGCTATTGATGTGTAGTGATTAATTGTCATAGATTACACATAAAGTTGGGTTTGTGAAGGCGAAAATGATAGACATGATGAAAACATAATTTTATGCCCGACTGGCAAACTATAGATGTATAGCTGCAGCATTTTGTGGTCTCATACTTTTGGTTATAGTTAAAATGTGCTTTTCGGATCGTTGCCAGGCAGCCGTGCATCTGGCCGCTGAATTATGGAGATAAGATGACTTAGCGGTAAGGAAGGAGGAAGAAACATGGACAAGAAGAGATGAGAGGCTTTCGAAATGTAAAACACTACCTCCCCGTGCAAACTGTTGGCACAGAGGAGAAAATCAGATGAAGACAGGGAAGAAGTCATGTCGGCCATCGTGGAAGATGTTGATGGATCCAGATACTTTTATTGAAAATGTGTCGCAACTCTTGCATTGTCACCAGTATGAATAGCTTTGATGCTAAATATTCACAGGCGTGTGTTTTGCGTTTTCGTGTTGTTGTCACACCCTGGTGTGTGAAAGCCTTCACTTACCAATACCCATTGTATGTATCCTTGACAGTAACATGTTGAATACATTTTTGGGGGGATTTTCAACGGTATCTTACCGTATTTCATAATAACTGTAACATACAGTTAAATGTTCATCCTTGCATGTAAATTAACAGCTAATACCGTAAGTTAAGAATAACAGCAGACAACCGTAATTTAACAGCATGATACAGTATTTTTTGTGAAGAGGTGGATATATGCATCTATACAAGTTCAGTGAATCACAATCCATCTACATCGTACTGTCTATTGTAGGTTAATGTGTCTGAAATGACGATAGAATATTTGTATTATTCAAACTGCTCATTGCCTAAAAGACCTTTTTGAGTGACAAGACGTGACCGACTGCTCCTGAACGTGACTCTGGACACAAAAGCTTCAGTTCATCCTTCTGAGCAGCCATGTGGAGATCAACCGAGGAGCCAAGGTAACTTACGCTTATCATCCAAAATTCAAAGTCTATATTATTGTTTTGTCTTCATGATTAACTGTTAACGTCTCAGATAATGTTTCACTTGGTCTGTTTCTTTACATCAGGTTGCTAATATTGGCGGCACTAGCTCTGTAACGTTAGCTAATTCAAGCTCAAGTAGCCTTAGAAAGGTTAGCGAGCTAACAGCATAGCAAGTTAAGTTAACATAAATAAAGTTAATCACCAATTACAGTGTTAAGATGTAACGTTAGTAACCTAACTTGTGTTTACTTGTGCTCTTATTGAACCGACTGAAGGACTACAGATGGGACGATTATCAAAATGGAGAGCGGACCAGAAATCGCTGACGAACAGTTGAGGTAAGTTAACTGGTAAGTACACCAGATCAAACTCATTTTATTGTTGAACGTTGGTCCATTGTGGTCCATTGTCTTAGCTTAATTTCTTCACCTAACATAAGCAGCTCATTACAAAGGCAAGTCTGTTAATTTAACGTTAAACTGTATGGTGTTGTTGTATTAGCTTTTTGCAAAGACTTACACTGATATGTAACATGTGTGAGGCACATGCAAACCCACATTTGCACACCCAAAGCTTCTTTTAAGTGTGTTTATCCTGATGCCAGAAGTTCAGAACATTGTGTTTCTAATTTTTTTATTTTGTTTGTATTACAGTCACTCGTCATCAGAGATTGAGGATACCAGCCAGACGCTGCAGTCAAGTCCTCTTTCAAGGTGTTCTCTCTCTTTATTGTTTTCATTCACGTGTGAGTTCATGCAGTTCAAATTAACTATAAAGACTTGTTAACAAGCTAGACTGTGATGCAGTTCTATTACACTGTTCTTAATACTATTTTAATTCAGTGTTACACTGTTGATGCTAATGAGTTCAGTTAAGCTGGTCATTAACGATTTTATTAGTTTATTAGTTTTCTTCTAAATATGGCGTACATTGTGAGTTTTGTGATGTAAAAATGTCCCTTTATTATTTGAGAACTTGTAATAAACTGCAACGATTATGTATTGAATGTCTATTGTGATTCTTTTATTTATTGGGAATTAAATGCAAAAGTATTGGGTTGTATTATCCTTGGTAAATAAATGGTAACATTCTGGCATATGCCGTAAAATCACGATAAAACCCAGTTATCCTACTATCACATACCTTAATCCATTATATGGTAAGATAACGTAAAAGTAAATTACGGTAGTGCACCGTAAAAAACAGTAAATTACTGGCATCCCTGCTGCCAGTAAGTTACCGTTAAATTACGGTGAAATAATTTAGAGACAAGGCAGCTTTGTATGACCTCTCCCAAATAGGGCGTTCTAATGCATCACATGAACAAAAAATACTCTGCTTTCCTAATAACCTGTCATGTAATTGAAACCTCACAGTAGGATGTGAGCACTTTGCGTCTCCTCTCCCATGACTGGTACAGTGAGGGGGTAGACTGCCACACCATTAGATAAACTGTGCATTAAAAACTTGGCAATTACCTCAGCGGTTCGTCGGCTTCTTTTGCCTGTCACTCTAGTGACACCGCTGGAGTAGCATCAATATTTCATGCAAAGATCTTTATTTCATGCACCTTCTCGCTCATTGACGACCTGGCTGGCTTCAAGTTGTTAAAATCCCCACTCGGAGTCGCCACGCTGTGCGTCTGCTTCGTCTCGCTTAGAATATCTCGCTTAAGTAATTCACTCTGTGACAGAAAGAGAGCAAATCTCGTTCGGTGTGAGCGGAGAGTCATTTGTCACCTCTCAGGAGCAGAGTCTGTCTCAAGTGAACCGGGGGACAGTTTGAGTAAATACAGAGCAGATGGTGCGATCGTTATGCAAAACAAACACTCCTTTTGGTGCTTGTGTTTTCTCCGTCTGGGGAGAAAACAAGGTCCTCCGTGACGCGTGATTCATTCTCGCTTTTGGTTCAGAAGAACTGGGTTGCCTCTTTGTGCGATCTGACTCGTACGTGCCGTCATTTAGCTTCTCTCTCCTCGTCCACTGTTCCTTCACCTCCTCTCTTCCTTCCTCCCTCCCTCCTCATGTAATTTTGTTGTTCTACTATCTTTATTTGTAACAGGGCCCATAAACCTGTCTGGCGGGGTTGGCACAGAGCCGGGGGATGCTCGAGTCAACAGTAAAGGAGCGTGCTTGCACTGTGATTTATGCACCACTGTACACGGTAGAGACCAGAAAGCTGCCGCGTGCTGATTATCGGTGGATTTATGGTCAAACGGTGGGAACGTTGTGGTGTACATCCCATTTATTTTCAGGTCACTATGGCTGATCATATTCATGAACACTACTCTGTTCCAACGCACCCCCCCCACCCCAGCTACAGATGCATACAACTTTGGCTCTCTTTCAAACAGTCATGGAGGGGGAAGTGGTCTTTGCACCTCAGTGACTCTCCACATGATCTGCCTCCTCAGCTCTGCCCTGTTGATCCCCGACCCGCCAGCACTCACTGAACCATCCTCACCCCAGGCAGGAGGCTCAAACACAGCAGCAGCACAGAGTTAGGGTTCTACTTAGGCCCGTCCCAATAATAACGCCATCGACGTATCGCACACTATATGTACACGACCTCAAAAGCGTTTACATTGCCGACTTATAATACGCTATTGGGACATGACCGTGATCACTTTTGCTTACCTCAATATTGCCCGTTTTGTTTACTTGCGTGTTTGTTTACATAAGAATGTCACCAACATTTCAGCCAACATGACGCCAGAAAATACGGCTGTTTTTTTCCAATCATTGCAAGACTTGGGCATTGTGCAGATTTAGTTACAAAGCCAGAGAGTCCATTTTATTTATTGTTTTGGTTCTGTGGTTTCATTTAGTATATTTGTTTAGGATGTTTTAATATATTCACATTCCAATTCTACTGTCTGAATATTCTTAAAAATTAAGAGTGTTCATTGAAAGAGTGTTCTTGCATTATTATGCTAAATCATCATATCAGTGGCATACAGTTATCTTAAAATGACAATGATATTGTTTTATTGCAATTATTTTAGATAATACAATAGCAGCATTTTACTCTGACACTAAATATATTCAGTGTAGACTAAAAGTCTTCCTCGTTAACTAGAAGCGTTAACAATTCCGATTCTTATATCTCTGAAATGTTACATTGACGCACCAATATATTGGTTTGGTCTTGGTTTAAATGTTCAGGCCATTGTCATGCTGTCACCTCCCATCCGTCTGTCCATCCATGCTTGCATCTGTCTTTCCACTGGCTGTGCGACAGTGGGAGTCAGAGCACATTACCATCTCTCCTCAGCCAACTTGTCACGGCTGATGTGAACTCATCAAACGACTCGACTCTCAGTGCAGCAGCACCACCGGGCACTTACGCTGCAGCAGCAGAGCTGGATCAGCAGGGTTAGGCTATTTCTGGAAGCATCACTGGTCCGGTTGGCTCCAGAGAGGTGTGTGTTTGTGTGGCGGGAGCTGCCATTACTGTAAATCCACCGACTTTGCTTTGTAGCAGATGTCTGCTGCAATTATATGTTCCTTCTATGTTCATGTCTAACAATGTGACCTGCATATAAACCAAACAATGACATGGAATACCAGCGATATATCTATTAACATACAGAGAGCAATATTATTTACAAACTCAAGCTTATTTTTTTGTCTATTTTTCAGTTACAATTATGAGCTAGTTTGTATTGGAAAATACAGAGGAAGAAATGTGTTTTATTATGAAACATTCATATTGAATGTGTATCTAAGCATAACATTCTATTTTAATACTTGAAGGTGGCTCTGACTCTTATTATTATTGACCCTGTTGTCCACATGAGACCAGGTTGTATTTATGATGTTCAACTACAGACAGTTTTACAACACGTGGGTGATGAAGCTTAGATACCTTATTTTATAGTTGCTCTCACTCTATCTGACCCCATGTATGCTTGGTTGTCTCCTCTTTTATTAAATTACTAATTTATCTCTTAATCTTGTGTGTGTGTGTGTGTGTGTGTGTGTGTGTGTGTGTGTGTGTGTGTGTGTGTGTGTGTGTGTGTGTGTCTCTCTTGGCACACACATACTAATCCTCTCCACATCTTTCCATACTTGCGGAAAGATGTCATGTTTGTCTTGCATTAAGAAAAGTGGCTGCATTTTACTGAGCACCATAAAACTCAGTGACCTGTGTTATTTCAAAGCATGGTATGCTTTTTTTTTTAGTTACTTAATTAAGGTTGCGTAGCAACACGTTTAACTAAATTTAGGCCCTGAGGCAGCTCTGATTTCTAGTATTACAAGTCCACTAAGGATGCAGTTATACTTATTCTTAATTTCTACTTTCTGCTTGACTATACTATGACTTTTATTTGTGACCGGCAGTTTTCGTGACTGAAAAGGTATCAAAACATCTGTATGAACTTCCATCCATATGCTCCGTATTTTTATCTTTATATCTTCACCAAAAATCGCTACAATGAATTGCCTCTCTCGCTCTCGAACTGCTTTAGTCATATGTTTGTGTGCATTCTTTTACAACTTTTTACTTTTTTACCCAAAATCCCGAATTTTTGAAAAATCATCAATTCTCAAGCATGTCTGATCTCATGCTGCAACAGATTAGTCAGATTTAATTCATCACCTAAGCATGAAAATTGGTAATCATTATATCTTGACACAAAATGGTCAAGAAAGACGATACATAAGTATATCCAGCCCTTTATGACCTCTATAAAGTGCAGTAAAATTATGTCCATCACGATTGGGACACAGTCTCAACTCCAGTAAAAATTAGATGCGTGTGTGAAATGAAACTCCTTATTTTTTGAAGGGCACTGTGAAAATGATATGATATCAACATGCTAAACGTTAAGAGTCTATTTATAACAACCATTGGAGACAAACATTTGATCTACATCTGCCTGAGGAATTCAACATCAGACCTGAATAAATAGCTGAATAATTGGACAGCTTTAAAAAAAGAAAAAAAAAAAGAAACTTTACATGAATGTCTAAACCATATATGACCTCACCACAACAGCTCTCAGTGACTCCCAAATAGCTCTGAGTACTGATGCAGGGAGACAGATGTGCTATTGAAGTGCGTGTGGAGGACGAGGGTATGTGAAGCCATACAATATTAATGAATACAACATTTCCAGGCTGATAAACAACCCAGATTCATTAGCCTCGAGAGAAGCTTATTACCCGCTAGCGAGAACCGACTTTGTCTTCTTCCTTTGTGATACATTTTGACTCCGAAAGGTGAGTCATACAGATATAACTGTCAGTAAGAAATATTTTGTGTTTCTGTGGGAGCGCATGGGAGAACTTTTTTGTGTTTTTTTTGTTTGAAGAGTTTTAGCAGCTTCTTTTTTTGGCACTGCCGTCTTGGAGCAGATGGTTGTGCCTGTAGTCAAGACTGAGGTGACAACACTAGAATTAATGCTAAGTTGTGTCACTTCCTACGCAGAAGTAAGACTGTATAGATGTATGAGATGGTGGAAGATATTGTGTCACATTTCTATCATGTGTGTATCTGCATTATTGGTTGTGTTGATGAATGTCATCTGTCCAAACAACCTCTAAATTGTACTGTACGCAATTTAAATTTAGATTGAAGTTGTCCTTAATGATGACCATAAACATCCATTAATGAAAATTATAACTGGTTTCCTTCTCAGTGTTTTAATAACAAGCAAACAAGCTAATCTTATTTTAAGGATTTGATGACGTGTCTTGAATGAAACACCAGACTTACTACTAATTAGGTCTGCAATTCATGAATCAACATTTAAATTGGACATTTGGGGATGAAGCTCAAGTTATTCTATGTTTTAGACTCACTGTCGAAGCCTAAATCAACTGTGTGTTGCTACATCTGTCAATACTTTCTTTTCCCCACCCTGTCTGTAGCCCAAGCACATTAATTCCTACTGAAGACATACATACAGGCCACACATGAATAGTTGCATGACCTAAAAAGGCCAAATCATTTTCAAAAACAGCTGGGCATTGTAGTTTTTAGCAGACGTTAGTCAAAGAGGATTAAATGGTACATTCTTTTGGAACTATTTTCAGCTGCGGATGAATACACATTTGTTGCACTACTTTATATTTATCCATGGGAATTGACTCAAAATAAACTACAGTGCCCATCTTCTTTGAAATGAAGAAACATATCACCCAGTGCAACTGTGTGACTCATTGATGTGTTTTTTGTTTTGTTTTCGACAACAATGAAGGTCTGTGGCACAGAGAAATAAGCTATATCATTGTCGGGTTTGGTCTTTTCACAGGGTTAAGAGAAAAACCTAAAATACTACCAACTTAATCCTTTTAAAGGACATGTAATTACCCACTGAAGTTATTGTTCCTTAAAGTGAATAATTAAAAATAGGCAGAAATAGAAAAGAAAACATTAGTAAATCCTGCCAATGTTCAGTTAGAGTTAAATGGATGGTCTCTTTAGTTTATTTCATATTAAATTATATATTGTAACTTACTCACTGGTAGTGATATTGATTTCCTAGCCGTCCAGAGACCAGGCTTTTTTTAATTTTGCATTGTAGCTTATTATATTGTCTGGTAAGGCTGGCTGAGAGATGCACTTACAGGACTCATTGTTGGTACCTGAGTAACTGATAACATATTATGTAAAATAATCCAACCCATCTCTTTAAACCAGTGGCTAGCTGATGAGTTGAGTAATGTGACTGTTGATTATGTATTTTAATGCTGCAAATCACTGTTGTCCCCCAGGTGATGTCCCAAGCAGAGGGCCAGCAGAAGAACCTGGTCCAGTCCATTGACTCTCTGCCCCCCAGAGGCCCTCTCTCCTGTCTGGACCAGGACCTGCTGCTGCTCAAAGCCACGTCAGCTGCCACACTCAGCTGCCTGGGAGAGTGCCTGAACATCCTCCAACAGACCCAGAGCCACAGCCAGGGACCACCTCAGTCCCACGCCTCCCAGTGCAACTACGCCGCCTATGGAGCTCCCTCCGGTGAGTCTGCCCCTGGCCCCATTCCAGTGCTGCTACTGGAGCCCCCGACCCCTCCATCTCCCCCATCCCTCTTGTCTTTCCAGTCCCCTCCTCCAGAGCCCAGCCCCAGCGGCAAGGACCAGCTGGGGCAGCTGGACTGTGGCTCTTGTCCCTGCCTGATGGGTACCATGAACTTCAATGTTTGTAGTAAATGCTGTTGAATGTTGCATTTGTGTGTTAATTTGATTTGTTCCATTTCTGTTTTTTGTCTTAGTTTGTAGTTGTCAGTGTTGTTCTTTGCTGTTTTCAATTAATTATTGTGTCTCTTCAATCTCGTCAATTGCATTGAAATGACAATAGTTCCTTAAAATGGTAGTGCCAAGAACAAGCATGAATGTGAAGTGTGTATGAACATGGTTTTATTGTCAATATTCTTTACAGAATCCGTGAAAGCATTTCAGACTGTCTTCCTACATGCATGTCAGAAAATAATCAGTTTATGTGTGAGTGAGTAAACCTAAATACTATGACTAATACTATGCACTTTTAAATCTCCTCAAAGGATTAACTCTTTGCCAAAGGAATCCACACTGGTGCCTAAAATGTCAGACCTCTGCCATGTTTAACCCGCTCTGTGCCAGATCACTATGGATCCAATAAAGTTTTTTCGATTCAAACCATTTTCAGCCTGAGGGTGGTTCTATCGGCATAAAAGCAAGTAGTAGGGAACAGTGCCTTGGGTGGAATTAAGATCCCAAAAACAGAACAAATGGTCTCTGTTAAGATTATGTCAAATCCTTCAAATGTTGTAGACAGATCAGATTTTCCCAAGTTCAGAAGAATCTTTATGATCCATTTACAGTTTTCAAGTTGCTATAGAGCAACACCATAAATGTTTTCTCCAGTAAAAATAAGTAGAGCTGATTTAAAGAAATACTCCACTGAAAATCTATTGAGCACCAAACACTCGCTGTCTGTAGGACCGAAAGGTGGCTGGTGAAAATGTATAACTTGCTCCTTTTTTGGAAGATGGCAACTAGTCAGTTTGGATTGACAGCAGTTACAATGGATCCCAGGGGCCACCCATAAGTCAAGGCCAAAAATGTTGCCCATAGAAATGTCTCAAACACCTGCAAAGTAAACCACTTATCTGCTGTTGACAAAACAATCTCACCTCAAAGTCCATTTAGTAGTTTTGCTGGACTTTTTCATGGAATTGTGTTTAAGATGGACTTACTGTACATACTTAATGGTACTAAATGGCTAATAAAGCGTTAAACGTGCTACTTCTTAATTGGCAAAATTGGATTCTACTGTAGAAGTTGTTTGAGAAGTTTCTGTGGATGTTTCGTCTTGGGAACGCCTTGGGATGCCCCAGGAAGAGCTGGAGGATGAGGCTTGGGAGAGGAATGTATGGGATACTTTACAGCGTAAATGGGATGTCATTTATGACTTTTGGAAAGTCTTTGTGGGTCTTTGTTTGGGGCGGGTGCCGGATCCCCGCCAATCCGCTGGTCCTCACAGTTTGTCGGTCTTTTCTTTGCGTCAACAGCCATGCTGCCCTGTACCTGTTCATCAGACAGGGGGTGGTGTGGAGTGGGACCACCGGGCCGCAAGTACAAACCTCTTTCCTTCCGCTGCCTGGCTGATCAGTCCTGTGGGGGTCCAGCTGCTCCCCGCTTCCGGCATGTACCCCCCACACCTCAGTGAGGAGTTTTTTGTTAGGATCCTCGGTTTTGCCACAGATGGGTAGTGTGGCCCACCGGCATGAGCAGCATCCAGATTTGGTACAGCTGATAAAGGGAGTGGCTGGCTGGTCGGTTGGTTGGTTGAATGGTTTTGTTACGCCCACACAGGAAAGCTTCGCCACTGCATGGGCAAGATAACTCTTTGGTAGAGAGCCGAGCATGAGGCTGGACTGAGTTTGGCTGGCACCTTAGTCCCTCCAGGCTCCTATTACTACAAAACCAGAGAAGCTGGTCTGAGTCAGCTCCAGCAATTGCAAAGACAGTCAAGGAACTTGAAGGGACTTTGTAAACTCCCATCAAAAACCGGCCAGTCACAAACCAGACAGCATATTATCAGCTGATCACGGAGGATCTTCGCTGCTCGCTCTAGCTCCCCTGTCACTGCAATAAAGAGCTTGAAGCCCAACCCTCTCTCTTTCACCCCACACGCAGAACATTTTCCTTTAAGGAAATTCAAATCCATAAAGGAAATATACCTTGCAAACTACCCCCCTCCCTGCAGCTTAACATAAAGACAGAAACAGAAAATGAAAGGTACAAGAAGAACATGTAGGGTAAGAGTTGGATGTGAAAGCATCACAAAATCTTAATCGATGTCACAGCCCAGAAATGGAAGGTAGAGCCATTGGAAAAATCAAATGCATGAATGTTTGTCTCTCCACTGTTCGATCGGCGACGGCCATTTGATTCACCTGCATGTCTCTATCCAATGGCCCAGACATCCCGCTGCTCACTGAGTGTTTCTACTTCTGGTGCTTTATTGTGACATCTCAGAAAAACGTCAACGTATGTCATGAATTGTTTGTAAACTAGCTTCTTGTAAATACTTGAACATTTTCCAGAAATGTTTCCCCTAAAAACCCCATCTTAAAATGAACTCCCAGGATCCTATTAACCTCCAAATGTCTTGAGAATAACCTTTTCAAAAAATTCAGTTCTCACTATAATTACAACTCATTCACACTTCACTCGCCTTCGGGCAGTGCCACCCCTGCTTCTGTGTCCATTGTATATGAGTCCAGTATTGTCGGAGGAGGTCCACTAACACTTTCCAGGTTCCTGTCTGTCAAACTGTCAGTTGACCAAAGCAGAGACCTGGCCTGAGGGCTATTTCAGCTCATTTTGTCGAGACAGACTTGCCTCAGCCTCTGCAGCATGTCGACCTGTGTCAGCACAGCTTGCTTCTCACTAATGGATATCAAAGAACGGCCTCTTGGTGCATTAGACTTTTAACCCAATTTGAGCGTTGGGGCCGGAGAGGAGAAGGGCCTGTGGTACCGCTCCATCAACAGTACTTTGAAATGTGATCTACTACTGTGATGTATATAAGAAGCTTTTGAATGAGGAAACTTGCAGCTTGGTTTTTGTGAGTGACGGTTGCAAATCACATTAGTCTGTTCACACAGGAGACACAAATGAATGATCGGCTCAGTAGATGCCGTTTTGGTGAAGCACAATGTTAGAGGGCTGTCAGAGTAGTTGACTGAATTTGATGTCTGTTTTTGAGGCTGTAGTGTTGTTAAGCTGATATCCAGTAAGGAGCATTTTAGTCAGTATTGTAACCATTGGTTCCTACTAAAGGTGCAATGTGTAAGATCTGGCCAGAATTTTTGTTCAAGACATTAAAATGAACTAACATTTAGGTTACAGTGTTAACATCCATGTATTGTGTTGCAGAGATATCTAATGAAATTTGTGTCGTCATTCTCGCCACAAGGAGACTACTCTGCCAGGAGGAGAGCAGGTGGTGGTTCTGGAAGACAGACCTTTAGATGGCGGTTAGCTCTAGCAACTCTCAATCCGCCAGCGCAAACCCCAGCGCCAGGAGTCACAGCTGGCTATGGCCAGCGGGCTGTTGGCCGACAGCGGTGCTTGGTCTGCAGTGAAAGTTTGCTGATCCGGCGGGTAGTCACAGCAGTGTCCCTGGATCAGATCCCCGGTGCTCGGGTTTGCAACAGCTGAATTTGAGTTGCTACAGCTCCGCCGACTGAACCTCCGTCTCCCGGAGCTGCTGAACGCTCTCCTCCCGGCGAAGGAGTCGCCATGTGGTGGAAGGAACAAAACAAAAATATGAGCCGTTTTCTTGTTTCTGCCAATTTGGATTTAATCCAATAAAACATAACAACCAAAACATAGACGGGCCGTACAGTCGCCGGTTAGTGTCTGAGTAAACACAAAGATGGCTGGCATAAACTAGGCCGTTGCCACACGTGAAGATTAGTTTGGAGCATGTGGCCAGATCTTGCACACTGCACCTTAAGTAATACAGATGTTTCATCTTCCCACATTACGTCATTTTGTAACTCACTGACCTGTAATTCTAACTGAGGCTTTAAAATAAGCAATTGCTAGATGTGCGGATGAATGATACTAAAAAATATCTTATTATCACAATATTGCACATAATTGGAAGTTCAGAATCTTCAAACTTTGAATCTTCACCTCTGACAGTCCAGCTACTGTAGGTGAAGACGGTAGAGGTTCAGTACTCACAGACTATGTATTGATTTTTAAATGACTATACAATAACTGGCGTGAAGTTGTTTCAAAGCTCAGTTACAGCATGAGACAGTACAGGATTTAGATTTATGATATTTCTGCAGAACATGTTATTGCTTGCTGCTCAGAGTCAAAGTGAATCATCATTTCTGTATGTCTGACCTTAGTTGAGTCAACACAACAGAAAAGGGACAATGAACAAATATTACATTTTAACAGACACACACAAGAGCCTACAAACAATTTCCTGATAGTCTCAATCAGTAACAACAATCAATAACACACCCTCAGTCCAGCATCATTCATAAAAACCTTAATATTGAATGTCAGAGATGAAGATGCAGAGGGTGATATGACTCGTCAAAGTCAAAGTCCCTCTTTCATTCTTATTATACATTTCATCCAACCCCAATTCAAGCATTAATACACACAAATCAACAGTACAAATTAGATGAAAGTAAACCCCATGTATCTCCTTCTCACTGTTGTTATCTTTGTTGTTAACTAACCTTGTTGGTTTTCAGATGGTGTTCCTGTGTGGACTGTACCAAAGTCGCCCTCAGAGGAGCAGTTGAAGAACGGAGTTCTGACTCCTCTACGATCAGCCGAGCCCTCACCGGCCTTCAGGAAAAGGAGTCTGTCCCATGGTGCTGAGGTGAGAAACATTATGTCATGCTGTCAAATATCACCTCTGCCCTCTGACTCGCTCCTCCTTCTTCCCCTGTTGTCTCGGTCTGTTCGAGATCTGAGTTTATAGCGTCTTAGATGTAAGACCCAGACCACTGTGGGGCTACACAATAAATCTAGGAGATATGGAAATTGTCTATTGCGATTTCTAGCTAGGATAGTGTTTTTGACAAGTTACAAACGGTTGTTGATGGCTGATGGTTGCCAAGACAGGTGTTGGTTGGATGGTTGTTAAAATACACATTTTATAATCAGTCAATATTGGATAATGACTGTGTAGCTACAGACAGGAAACATGGGGAGAGAGAAAGGGCTTTGACATGCAGCAAAGGTCACCGGCTGGACTTGAGCCAGAGACATTATATTTAAATGGTGCATGTTTAATAAATTATAAGTCTACCATGAGGCCCGTACAGGGATTTATTCCCACTGTGAAGTTATTCTTTGTTTCTCAATTCTAGCCTTCTTAACAGACCTTCTCCACATTGGGGAATGAATTTGCACAGACTTGTTACTTGCTTGCTCAGGATAGGCGGGTCCATCACAGTGAACATTTCACCTTCTTTTTTATGAGCCAAAGTTATATTCATATCACACGATCCTCGCTGTCTAGTGAAACACAAAATTGAAAATGTTCTTTTTGTGAATAAAAGTTTAGAGTGTAAGATCTGGCAATCGTTTTTTTTTTTAAACAATGAAAAATGAACTGAACTTATCAAAAGGCCCGTGCTGTCTTGTAATACCTATTGCTCCTTTAGAGGCAATAGTGAGTTACTATAGCATCCAGTCTGCCCTCAGCTCAGAGAATGAAGAAATAGAGCAGCCCGAGGGCTTGTCAATAACACATCTATGATCCGTGTGCGTTTTGATCAGGTGGCAACCTGAATAACTTGTCAAGACTCTGTAAGTTGATTCGTTTGCTGTAGTGAAATTAATTAAAAGCAAAAGGCTACGTACAAGGTAGGAAGGAAACGGTATGAAAAATCTGAATGAAATGAACCACTCGTTCATTCCAGTGGACTGAGAAACAAATCTGTGCTAGTGATGATGTTGATCCAGTGGTTTTCTGGATTTTCTTTTCATTCTCTCATGCCTGTCCCTCATCGCCCGTGAAGGGAAGCACTCGTCGCTTCTGAAAGTTTTAACAGAGCTGCTGTCAAATAAGTGGGTCACAAAGTATAGAGCTGGAAGTGAGCCGATCCCAGGAGGGGGGCTTCGTGAATTCCTGCCTTTCCTGCCTGCTGCAGAGAGGGGCTGTCTGCCTGTCTGGACCACCCTGTGTCAGTCACAGGAAATTGAGGCCAGATGACATTGACATGAATGTGTGCCAGTCGTGCGGAGGGACAGAAGGGCGGGTGAAGGTGTGAGGCTTAGAGGGCTTTGCTTTATGTCCCCAAATGGAAAGCAGACATCTTAATAATTTAGTTAAAATGCTGATTAACAGCTTCAGAGGACAACAACCGCCCTGCTAGACAGGCTAAAGAGAAACACGGTTCCCAAAAGGTAAATTATAGCACATGGATGATTGTTTTGTATTTAATGCCTTCCAAAGACATACAGTATTAGATTGCTAGATGTGTCTTGTTTTTTTACTAGATATTTCTAGTAGTAGAATTTTGCAATTCCATGATATGTAATTAAGTAACTTTATTCATATAACTCCTTTCAAGAGCAGAATGGCAAAATGCTTCACAAAAGAAACCAAAAAGTTAGAACATCCAGTTATACATAATTACAGACTTGGGAAGATTGAAACACCAACAAATAGCAGCGAGTTATACCATAAATAAGAGTTGGACCAAAGGTATTGTAAGAACAAGAACGCAGAATTCACAAAGTGTAGACATCAAATTAGTTACATTGTCCCTTATGATAGGAACAAGTACACAGAACACCCTGCAACTTCATTAATATAGACATCACTTCCTCTGGTCTGGTAACGGAGATACCTCGGATACATGTTGCTGTGGAAATTTCACACTACTGAAATAAAATAGTTAATATATAATGAAAATAACTTCTTTAGGTTCCAACTACAGCAGCTAACATTAGCACTGGGAACTACTGTCAGATTGGAACGCAGCAATAGTTGGCCTGAAAGTAAAATAACCATCACTTACAATGTTCCATCCTTAAATTGCTACAGTATGGAACTTTGCCATAGCAACAGAAAAACAACTGCAGATTTGTTCGTTTCAGCATCTTGTAAACACAGGGTCACTTTTCTGTTGCACCTTTGTCACATGAATCACATTGATCCTTTTGTCATCCATTATTCAAACACAGCAGAATAATTAAATCCTCTGACGTGAATAACAAGATCAAGATTAATGGGGGCAAGTGTCAACCCGGCAGCATTTACTGCCACGCCCGCTCGTAATAGCCTTTTTTGTCAAATGTTAAACTTGTGGGATTACTTGTCATAAGTCTCTTTTTGTTGAACATTCAGGGAACCGCCTGTTAAACACTAGCATAAGATCTTATAACGGGCTGACTTCTCGGTTATATCAAAGCGAGGTACAGGAGCCAGGGAGGGACATTTTACCCTTCATGTGAGCAGTGAAGCAGCACCCTGCCTAACCATCACGAGGGAGTTAACTGTTCTGGCAGCGGCCTAATCTAGAGGCACAGAGATGTGATCTGTCACGTTAATGATGAATGGTAAAATGGGTAGTGCGGCTTTCCAGTGTCAACCCATTTACGGCTAATTGTCAAGCTGTTCAACATACTTCATGGTGCACAATTAGGAGTGGAGAAGGGAGGGCAGCTCATAATGGTGATTTGGCACCTTTAAAGACATCTCAGACAGTGTTATGGCAGTTATGATTCAGGGGGCCTGAGCCAACCATCTGCATTGACATTCCTGCCACTGTCGGTATGTTTCTGCCCACTAAAGTATGCTATTAGGATACTGTGCTCCAGTAATGAGGAAGGCCGAGACATGCCTGTCATATGATATGTATATAGACCTGTAAGGGACCTGCAGGAAAATGAGGATGACCTGCTTTTGCATTCTTTCATAAAACATTTACATTACCTCTAGAATAATTTTTCCTGTGTCACACCAGCAGCCGCAAGAATACGGCTTTTTAATTAAGCTGTTATCCCCACAAGCTTTATTTGACCAAAAACATTAAAGCTGCACTTTATAATAACACTGGAACAAATGCTTGTATGTAATGTAAAATGTGTTGGTTGTGTTAATGAGCCCACAGAGAATCATCACCCCCTCAGTTTGGTGAAGTGTTCACGAGTCTTCCTGCTGTTTTAGGGGGGGAGGGTTACAGCACACAACTTTTTTCAGTGCTTTAGTTCACTCTCACTGCTCGCATCGACCGGTATTAAGCTACTTTCAGCAACTGCTCAGCACCAAAGTTAGCAGTTAGCTGGTGAACATAGTAGGGCATTTAGCAACTGAAGAGACAGAGTTGGTGGAGACCCAAACAAAGCTAAAAGGAGTGTAAATATTGAACTTAAATTCATCAAGTGGCAAGAAAAACAATGCCCATAAATACATCAACTTTAAGTTGTGTTTTTAGCTTGTTGTGCTGCCACAAGAACATGCAGTTTTGCAAATTTGGTTTAACTAAAGAAAATTTCACATATTATATATCATATATGAAGACTTCTCATGACCCTTATTTTAGTCTCATATTTAGTAAGGAAAAAAGAAAATACAGGCCATCAAAATCAACCCCTAGGCTTCTTTTTTCATTCATATTTGAAACTGACAGTTAAATACTGTTTAAACAATGTCAAAGTTCTGCTTACACTTTTGACTTCATGTAAAAAGCTGAAATTCTAGTTTTCTTTCCCAAACACACACACTGCCCTATCATTAACTGTCATCACGAAATAGAGTATCAGTGTAGGTGTCATTTAAAGAAAAAAAAGCAGACATCTCATCTATCTAAATTCAGACCTTTTTTTACCGCACCCTGTTATTGCTCTGCAATATTTTGCACTTCCCTCTTGCCTGCTACCCGCCTTTGCCCTGCAGCCTGAACTAGATTTCATTAGAGCCTTCAAAGATGCTCTGGCCGGCGTTTGAAGAAGAGGGACAGAGAGACTGAGGAGAGGCAGAGCAGATTGCAGAGGCGCATTTGTCCAACTTTACACTTGATTCAGCACCGTCATCCATCTGACGACTCCCTGTCCAGGCAGAGTGATTGAATGTTGTGTCTTGGCGTGAAGGAGATGAGAAGGTTGAGATTTTTGATTAAGTTGATTGTATCACACTGCTACATGCTAAAGATGGTGTTTAGATAATGAAGGAGAGAGATCGGCGGTGTTCTTGGGATGATCATTTATCTAGTGTGTTTGGCACAAGTTAAATCTGGTAAGATTGCTATTTTGCCATCTTGTGGTAGGAAAACTCAATGCATATAGAGTAAACTGCAAAATGCTTTGGGTGAATGAATCAAGAGGTTTCTGAAAAATATGGTATTTGATATGTGTTCGTAGTATGCAGCCAACAATAGAAACAAGAGGAAGTGCTTGCTTTATTAATGGCTTTAATGAAATGTTTAGTCTTTGGCTTAGTGTTTATTGGTTAGATGTCACCCCACCATAGATATGGACAAAATGTCCAGCTACGCTTAAGGTCAATTCCTGATCTAATCTCAATTTCTAATCTTTTTTGCCACTTTGATTCACACACTGATTAGTGATGAGTGCAAGGAAGAAAATACATTACCCCAGAATAATAAAGGTTTGCTGTTTGAATTATTGAATTATGAAGCGCCACAGTGGCGTTTGAAGGCAAAGGTGAGCATGGGGCCTGTGCATGACTGTGGGAAAATGGAGGAAAAATTGCTCAGGCTTGCAGAAATCAGGTCGGTTTATGCATTTGTAACAGCACCAGTTCACTTCCGTGTCACATATTAGACTGTATTTCTATGGATATACAGGAAGTTAACGGCAGACCTTCAGTCAGTTCTGTATTAACAGAGAAATGGAGGAGAGTAACTCTTACTCCATATGTGTACCTGTTGTTTGAGTGCTTTTGTTTCTGGTATCCAGGTTGATCTGTACAAGATTGATTATTGCACTTTTTTAACGTACATTATTCTATTAAAAAGCTATGTAAAAGGTAGATATTCTCCACAAAATTAAAAAATGTATAACAGCTAAGACAAAGAAAGATGGGTTGTATCGGAAGAGATTTCCTTTCTCTCATGTCCTTTCCTACATTTTAATTAAGCTAACAACTCTTTCCCCTCTTTCATCTCTGAGTTATTGTGTCTTCTTTGGTCCAGCAGAGGGCAGCAAAGTCCTCTGATGTGCAGCTCTTCTTCTGTATGATTTAGTTTGTATTAGGCTGTTGCACTGCACAATGAACACAAGACAAATTGTAATAGTTTAGCAGTGGCAATGACATCAGTGTTTAATAATCGTTGTATTTGTAGGTTAGCATGTGTGGCCAACTTGCAACCCACTATGGAATAATTCATTTTTATGTTTTAAAAATTGTTTTATGTTTTTTATTGGAACTAAATGAATACAGATTGTTTTGCTTCTAAACGTGTTCACTACAGTCAGCCAAAGTAATAAAAAGGGATTACATGGTGGCGCCTTAAGTCTTATTAACAGGCATAAAGGTCCCGTCAGTCCCGGAGTGAAAACATCAAAGAATGGCCTGTTCTCACGTCTGAGCTCAGTGTGAAAAATATCAACCCATGACTCTGTAATCCACTCTCTTTATTGAACTCCAGATTTTGATTATGGAACAGGAAATGTCATATGCCTGCTGGAAAATACTTTCTCCTTTGTCTCTCACCCCACTTCTATGAGAGCCATCACAATCTTCAACCCTTTTTACTGGTTTTCAAACGCATACAAAAGACATTTTGTAACTGTAACTGTAAGGAATCCTTGTTGCTTAAATGTTTCTCAAAGCTGCTAGAGGAAAACGTCTGATGCTAAAAGTTGTTTTTTTTGCACTTCTTGTCAGAGAAAGAGCAGTTCTTTAGATATTTCCATCTTGCTGTGAGTTGGCAATACTTAATGCTTCATTGGATAATTATTCAGGCTGCAAACAGAAGCTGAGGAAATCACAGTTGTTGGAAGATTACAGTACAACATGATGATAGATGTATATTGTGCTGCCGGCTTGTCAGTTTAAGACGTTGAGTCTCAAAATGTGAATTGCATTTTAGAAGAATACTCTTATAATGTATAGAATACATTTAGCATTGCACTTCTACAACATTGTCGGACCGATGATGGACAGTACATTTTTTTTTATAAAATCAACATTGATGCAGCAGTACTGCTTACATTATCCACAATGCAACACGACTGGCAACACTTGGGAGATTTGAGTGCTTTATGCTGCATTTATTATATAATATTGGCAAAACATAATAAGAAGAACACGTATAAGGTCCCTTATTAAGACTTGGAAGGGTTCATTAATAAGTAGCATTAACCTTGTAGTCACATGGCCAATTAGTTACTTTTCTTGTTGTGTCACGTATTTGTAGCAGGTTTACACCAAGGAAAAGCAAATACATAACGGTGTATAGGTCAATGCTAGTTCCTATTAAATTACAGTTATAATCATGAAGATATTCATTTAAATAAATGTCTTAAAGTCACTACCTAACGACGAATGAGGTAACACAATGGCGATGGACCATAGCCCGCTGTTGAAAGCCCTTGCATTTTTCGGAGTACAAACTGGGTTTATGACGTGTTTCCATCACCCAGCAGTGGTTGGCCTGTTAGAGAGGGTAGGTGGAGCTAACGCAGCAGACTGGCCTTTTTAACTCACTGTGTGAAGCGGCGTATGTTTTTACTGGTCTCTGTTTTTACTGGTTTTCTGTCCCATTATCAACGTCTTGGAATTACAAGTTGGAAGCTAACGTGAGCGGTTTTGCCACTCGGCTGCTCGTAATTACGGTTTAGAGTAAATTTTAAGGTCAGGCTTCAGCCGACTGTACACCTTTTTTTTCAGAATATTACTTTTGATTTAATTTAATTACTATTTAATTGCTTTTAAAACTATTATCAAATTGTTGTATTTTAAATAAAAAACAGCAAACAACGAAAAACTTCAAAAATAGCTCAATATAAACGTGGCATTTTGATGAGAGCGGGCTACAAATTCTGTTAAGATCATTTCTCTCTAAATTCCCACCACACAGTTATTTTCCTTTTTAAACTTGTAGTCTTCAGCCCCGACCGACGCTGACTCAAGTGACATCACTGGAGGCAACCTTTTGTCGGATAAGTTCATCGCATGAAGACTTGACTACAGACTGCACTGAAATAGATACCAGCACAGTCTTATTGTTTTGTTCTTAGTGTCTCAGAATAATTTATGTGTTGGTGTTATTTTGCTGTTAAATAGCTCCGCCTTTAACTCAAACTGGCCTCAGGATGACTCGCCACGAAATGCAATGGTGTATGTATAGTTACTTTTATTGTTGCGTAAGCATACTTGTGTGTGTGTCTGTGTGTGAGTGAGTGACTAACCGCTGTGTCTGCGCTGATATTTTTTCAGATCTTCTCATTAGATGCTGTGCTGATGAAACTGCTGGTTATAATTTATACATGAGGCACTGAAACTCTACAGCCGCACTTGCCTCATTTTATTTTTGAAGAAGAAGAGGGTGAGATTTGGGAAGTCTTGATTCTGACACGATATTGTTTCGCTTTCTCATTTATAACCAGTCAAGCGGTGCATTTCTCAAGCCTGAGCTTTATTTTGTGGCAGATGTGTCTTGTGTTGCATCTGGGTCACATCCCACTACTTTTTCTTTTTTTCCAAGCATTGCATCTCCTGGTTTTTGGTACCTTGAGAAAAGACGTAATTTCACTGCTTCTGTCACCTTTCATGGCTTTCGTGCATTCACTATTTTGCTTTTGCTTCGGTCTGGTAGATTGGGTTCTCTGCTTGAATGTTTAGTGTCCTAATTTTAAACTAAGCAGTAAATGCAGTGCAGTCTGTTCAGACATAGGTGACCATAAATGCCTTTAAAGTTGCTAATGAACATAAAATTGCTACAGGTCTTATCACATAGCTGCCAACTTATTGCCTTCAAGCAAAATGCGACATTTTGAATGAAAAATATGACTCCGAATGCTTCTGTTTAGCTGAGCTTCTACCTTTTCCATCCCACTGGAGTCGGTAGGCCTGTTATTAGTAAACAGTATAAATGATTGTATACTTTATGAAATGACAGATGCGAGGTAGACATAACCGGTAGCTTTGTGATAAATGTCAAACTGGAAGCCCTTAGAAGCTTATTAGTATTGCCCTGGAAGTTGACATTCAAAACACACCTGACATTTAACAGAGGAAGCTGAGTTTGAGAAATACACACAGTTGTTACTTTAGCTGTGAACCCATCAGTTTATTAAAAATATCTTGCTCCTCCAGGCAGGGATTCTCATTTGACTAAAGGATAAGTATGAAGCGCACAGACAGTGTTGGGAGTTTACCGATTGACTAAATGTCAGAGCAAGAAGTATTTACATGTGATTTTGAAATGATTGTTAGTTTTACACACACAGACATTGCTGGCTGAGGGTTTATTGAGAATGATGTGAGACAAAGCACATCCAGTCAGCCTTGACAGAGAAAATGCAATGCCGATAACTAGAGTCAGGTCAGGCGGTACACAAAAACATTCAGTAGCATCAGTACAACAGGGGTGTATAGAAGGTTACATCATGAGAAAACCACCCATGACTATACTTCTAAAATTCAGCATTTACATGCAATACATTCACACAGCAGTTAAATGTGTCTTTATGTTACTTAGTGTTGCATGAAACTGTATCTAAGATCAAAATGATGGCACATAATGTGTAACACAACCGCTACAACATACACTGATTGACAGACAATTTGGGCTAGCTGTATCCCTCACTGTTTGTAGGTGACTGGCATCATTCTTTTATGAGTAAGGCAACGTCAGACATGTCTAAAAAAACTAAATGCAACAAATTAAGTATATAGATATAAATGTATTGAATGGTTGTGCACCAGCAGCATAGTAACAAATTGGTCGAAGCTTAAACAGGATTTAAAATTCCAGTATATAATGTATATAGTATATAAACATAGAATTCAATTGAATAGATTGTCTCCATTGTCACTGAAACCAGATCCAGCTATTTTAGTTAGTATTGGTTCGATATCGGTATCGGTTATTTTTTCTTATTTTTTCTTTACAATAGATAATTGTATAAGTGTCAGGGGACGGGATTTCCAAAGCTTTTGGACCATCCGGCAAACACTTCTGAGTATCTGAGTATACTGGCCCCTTAAGACTTCAGGGTTCAGGGTCAAGTTTAGCGTCTCAGCGGGTGGAAACGCAGCAGTAAGCACATCCAATCGAATAAAATCTACGAGACAGAAAATGTAATTTGCACAACACTCCCCTGCCTGTGCTGTGATGACTAATGATTCGGGTTACTTTGACTGTGCCCAGTCAACAGAGTAGAAGGAGGATGAATCCCCTCTACTCTAACATACACACTTCAAAGGTAGACCTAGAAAGAGGACACTTCAGTCGGAGAGGAATGATTTCATAGGAATGCGGTTCAGAGATTGAGTCTCACACAACAACACTATCCTCCTGGGTCTCGAAATGAGGGAAGAAGGAAGTGAGGATGATAGGGGGGTGTAGAGGTCGGCCGGTGATGGAGGACAGGCCCTCAAAGTTTAGAGAGAAAAGGAGTCTTTGAAGTGGGCGCACGAGCAGACTTGGCCTATCTCAGCCTTCTGTAGACGCCCACACTCTCCCCTGATAACATGCCAGCGAGATAGATACAGAGCGAGGTAGACGGAGAAGAAAAAGAAACTGAGAAGTATTCAGAGCGAGAGAGAAAAAAAAAAGAGAACCGGGAGGAGTGGGCTGCAATGCGCATGGATGAGGAGACAGTTAAGGAGAGAGATGATGATGATGATGAAACAGAATAGTGGATGGCATGAATGAGGAGATGAGGGAAGGGGTGGTGAATGGGAGAAACAATGACAGACATGACAGCGCGGGGGTGGAGGAGGAGAGAGGGAGAATGAATCAAACATGAGATTGGAGTCAATTAAAAGGAAGACTGTCAGGCTGAAAACGGATTTAGAGAAGACGACAGGCTGCAGAGAGACAGAAAAGGAGGCGAGAGATGGAGGGGTAAGGGATTGCGAAAAGAGGGTGTTGGAGAGTCAGACATCCGCCCATGACTTCCTGAGTTCCACTGCCAGACCAATAGTAATTAAGCAAGCGGATATAAGTACTCCAAACACATGTACTGGATACGACAAACAGGAAAAGGTGGAGGCGTAGAAGGAGGGCAGTGATGCCATGTCAGAGGTGGGAGGAGAGCGGAGGATGTAAAACTTGAAAGAGCTGAAGGGAAACACGGCGGATGGATGATGGGAGCATGCAGAGGGGAAACGTCACTGGGACTTTCCCTGAGCATTTTTTTTTTCTCTCTCTCCTCCCTGTTTTTCAGAGTGGGTGGTGGGCAGAGACTCTCTCTGCAAGTCACGCACAGCAGCTCACCACCTCAACTCAGCCACATTGTACGTCTCTCTAACGAGACCCGGGACTCCTACAAGAAGGCTGCTCACTCAGTCAGCAAATTCAGTTGAGGAAGAGGAGCGTTTGTTTTTCGTCTGCGGTGCCTATCAGAGCTTCAAACTCTTCAAAGGATTCAGTTTTTTTGACAGGTTTTCCCATTGAGACCTCTTTAATTGGATTTAACTCCCAAGTCAAGCTGTGTGCACTTCCTTTAACTTTAACGTCTGCCCTTTTTGCTGGATTTTTGCCGTTGCTTGTGTTCACCTGAGGCCATCTTACCATTTTGGAGATGAGATCCAGTTTTATGCAGGTCAAGCCGGTAGCTACACAGCAATGCAGCGTGAGTGTTTACAAGCTGATGTCGGTGTTCGTGCATTGGTGTGCCGTTGGTCTTTGCATGTGTTTTGGATGTGGGGTGAATAGTGCAGTTGTCGCCTGAGGGGTTACACTGCATTCACTGGGTGCATTTTAGCAGTAAACATCCCTTATCTGAAATGGGAAGCATAGTTTTATTCCAACACTGAGAGTCTTTTGTTGACTTCAGAAATTATAGAGCAAGCTAGCCAGCAGGACTCACTCTGGTGGTAAACATTTACTCGTACAGCATCCTCAAAAGTTTTTGAAATGGATTTTGAGTTGGTGGACAAGAATACCAAGCTTATTCCCACCCTCATGAATAAGATGTCTGACTGAGGTTATTGAATTAATGGATTTGTTCTCATGAACCCTTTATAAAGGTATGTAACAAAGGGGGCTACTAATGGTTAGTACATGTTTCTAATGCTTTATAGATCAGTTATAGATCAGTTGTGGTTCCAACGTTATAAAGACTGACTTATTACAAAGTGAGACCAATGAAACTACAGTGTCCACCAAATGTAGCAACTTAGCTCTTAGTTAACCCTTATATTTTTATACGGTTGTGGTCATCTGTCGATACATATTTTGCATGTTCACGTTCATGTAGCTTTTCATAGCACTAGCAGTCCTTGACAGTTAAACATAGTGCTAGCATCCTGTGCTAGCATCCTGCAGCCAGAACAGAGGGTGGTAACAAGTTGAAATATGATTAATAAAAATTGCATGCAGTGTAATGTTGAGGATGTTTTAATACAGCCAAATAAAATCTTTCTTTTTGTATTAACCAACATTAGCAAAGATTATTCTGAAACCTTAGTGTTTTGACCTCTCTTCTCATCCTGAACCACTGTTAAGCCATAAATCCAAACACTCTGTGCACTAATTCATTATTATTACCCACCTCTGGACAAGTTAAACTGCATTAAAAAGTCTTGGCTAATGACAAACACTAAGCCCACAGATATATCCTCTGAAGGGTTTCCGCTGAGATGCTCCGACCTCTTCAGCCGTAATTTCCTGTTGCTGTCAAGAGCCTCTTTAATTAGTTAGAACCACTGGAATCATAACACACCTCCCCCCACGGTACCTACCTCCTCTCCCATCCCTGCTTTCACTTCTATATTTATCACTCTGCTTCGACAACCAACCAGCTCCAGGGAGTCCCGTGTGTGTTTGTCCAAGCATGCTCCCTCGTGTGTGTCTTTTGTTTTGGTGCAAATGTGAGTGTGCTCAGTGAGGATGTGTAAGTGGATGTGTGGAGCTTTTTGGCATGCATGCATGAAATGAAATATTCAGGTGACGGGGAGGCACTCTGGTCTTGATGATCTCTTTTTCTTCAGTGCTCTGCGTGCGATGATGCTGCCAGGAGTTTCAGTTCCGATTCAGTTCCCTCATTTTGCTTTTTTAACCAGCAGCAGCTTCACTTAAATTAGTTATTTACAAGTTGGAAAAAAAGACACATATGCACTGAATATTATTGCATAGAGACATGGATATAAATGGAAGATAAATTCGCAGTTGGGGGTGTGTGCAAAGAGTTGTTGCCCACAGGCTTTAGAGTACTTTCTGCATTATACATCAGCCTCTTTCTTGTTTTTCTTTATTTTCTTATTTTTCTTCCTGCCCCGAGTTACTGCAGGAGGTATCAAAGGCATCAGCTCTTCTTTAACCTCAACTGGATTTGTTTCCAGTTGAATGCTGCAACACAAACAAAGGACATGACTTCTGTCCTTTTTGACCACTGCCAAGTATAACACACATAAAGGCATTGTGTAGTTTTGTGCTGAAGGCTGATTGAAGCAAAAAGAGGCGCTCAGACTGCTCAAAGAAAGGCAGTGCTCCCATTGCCTTATGAAACGCTGGAAGTGTCCTTTGGTATTTAAAAGTTGCTTCTGTAACAGGTCCTGGGCTGGCCTCTAAATGAGTTGCGTGACCTTATCGTTAGCATTGACAGCTGGTGTTAGAAAATGACAGCATCTTCCTCCTCTTGGCCTTTCCAGGTGACAGGTTTCACAGATTTTTTTCACAGAAAACTGAGTTTTTTAGCAGTTTCCTCCCTTTTTGCATCTTGTCACAGGTCACATATTTCTTGAGTTGCCAGTAAAGAGTGACATTCACCTCTTAGATTGTGTCATTTTAATCTTTTTTTAGAGGCTATTAAAATATCTTTTCATTTCTTGGTCGCCAAATGTGTGCTCATCTGCAGCTGAAAATAGACTCCTATTTGAGTGACCTTTGCTAAACCTACAGTGGCCAACTGTACCCTTATAATCTAGCCTTTGAAAAAAACTAAACTGTATATTTGTGACCTGTTTTTAAAGATCTTCAGTAGGAGCCAGTGGAGCTTGGAGGTGGAGACAGTTTAAGGCATTGTTGGTTTTCGGTCTTTTCATGTGATTTATCAAAGAAAAATATAAAACAATGCCAGCTTTATCATTTAATCATCTCACAACCCTCTCAGATTTGTTTCGCTACTCCTTGGGGTGGGTCCCAAACCCCATGTTGTGAGCAACTTCATCATATATCAAGTCTAAATGTTTTAGTGTTGTATAGAGGAATAAAAAAGTAGCTCTAAAGGAAAAACTCAAATTGATACATAAACCAGATACATTAATACATTGAATAGGTATTTCAAAGTTGGGATTGTGATTTTAGAATATAACAGCAGACTCACATTTAGCTGCCTCCATAACTTTAATCTGTTTACAGCTCACCCTCCACAAATAGAAAAGAATACAGTGACGCTCCATTGAACCTTTTCATTTAGGTGAAAATCATTACATTTTCTCTTTTCTTCTTGTTTTCATAGCACCTCCAAGGGCTGGAAGACATCAACCCCACTGAAGAGGTGACAGACACGGAGGATAATGAAGAGGAGGACCTGGGTGTCCTGGACGACCAGCGGAGCATCATTCTCCACCTGCTCTCCCAGCTCAAACTGGGCATGGACCTCACACGGGTAAGGCACTGAAACTGACTTTTAAAGATAAAAAAAATATTGTTTGTGATATGTTACGTAAATGTTTTGAGCTTGTGATTTTGTTGTTTTCTGAGCCTTTTCCCTAAAAAATATCTTATCCCTTCAACTCATTGGGTTTCATAGGTGGTGTTGCCTACCTTCATTTTGGAAAAGCGATCACTTCTGGAGATGTACGCCAACTTCATGGCCCACCCTGACATGTTCCTGTCCATCACAGCGGGGGCCACAGCCGAGGACCGGATAGTCCGTTTTGTCGAGTACTACCTGACCGCCTTCCACGAGGGGCGGAAAGGTGCCGTGGCCAAGAAGCCCTACAACCCCGTGCTGGGGGAGACCTTCCACTGTTCCTGGGACGTGCCTCGGGACAAAGTCAAACCTTTGGTCAGATCCAACCAGGGGTCCTCTTGGGAGCCAAGCAGGGCACCCAACAACACGCAGCAGGGTGACAATTCGCCAGAAGACTGCTACAGAGTCCGATTTGTGGCCGAGCAGGTGTCCCATCATCCACCAGTGTCTGGGTTTTACTGTGAGTGCCGAGAGAAGAGCATGTGCGTCAACGCCCACGTGTGGACCAAGAGCAAGTTCATGGGAATGTCTATAGGAGTGACCATGGTGGGAGAAGGTGAGCTCATCCACAACATGGAACTTATAATATATATCACACTTTTCCCCCTGTTCACTAACTTTAGTTTGACTAAATGTACTTGTGCTCATGAATAATGCACTCTTTCAGAGTGTTCAGCTATTATATACATCAGTGGATCGCTATCACTGATGTATTTATAAGTTTGATATTGTATCTGGTTGAGCTAGTTTTGAATACTTTATATACAGGGTAATTTAAAAGTAATTGGTAACTAAAACTGAGTAGTGTAGTAAAAAGTACAATGTTTGCCTCTGAAAGGCAGTGGAGTAAGTATAAAGCTAGAAATAATAAATAATTTAAGTAAAATGACTGAAGAATACTATTTTCCAGGTGCTTTAAATTTAGCAAATATCGTTGTACACTACATTTCATTCTTTCTGGTGCCTTGGTACATGTCATCAGGACTCATGTGTGTAAGTGTCCTTGAGTTTTGCAGTGTTATTATGACCGGCAATGTAGGAGGCTATGTCTAGTCTATTAGGAGACTATTTCATCCTTACGCTGCCTTATGCATACAGTAAATAGCAGAATCTATTAAGGTATATTGCTAAGTTTTATTTATTTATCAACCTTTATTTGGCTGAGCATACATGCTATTTTACAGCAACGTCCTGTTAACAGTTAAATTAAACTACAAAAACAAAGTAACAGGGACTGACAAGCGTATAATTACAACAGAAATTCCACAGTATGTGATGTACAGGCTCAGTGAAAGCAGCAGTTGAACACAAGATATATGATGTTCAACTTGATATAAGTCACTTGTGTGGTTGCCCTAATTGTTATAACTGTAAAAGCAGTTCATGCCTGAATTGCTGTTGTATGTTAGTTGAAAATATTGCAAAATGATAACAATTATTAATGAGATATAAAATGGAGAAATAAAAAACACTTAACAGACACTTACTGTGATATTTACTACATATATTTATAAACACATCTTACAGTTTCCAAAAAACATTGATTAAAACAAGAACACTGCCCTTTAAATATTGGTCACCTTTTGTAACATAGATGAGTTTACAAAACGTAAAAAAGATTCCGTGAAAACAGCACTTTTAAGACCAGCACGGTCACAGCGCCGTGTCCCGTATGAAAGAGTATGAGACCTCTCCCATGGCAATCAATAAGCCGGCCCTCTCTGTCAGCAGCACCATTACACCACGTACAGTATGAGTCACCCTGAGCAGGAAGTCCTTGAGCCCAATCGACTGAATCTGGATACATGAACTGATTCACTGAGACAATACAGCTTTCTCAGGCTTTGCTGTACCTCTGACCACCTGTCGGCCAGTAATGCATCATCATGTGCAGAGAACATGGTGACCCTCAACCCAGGAAGTATTGATTGCTGGCTATTTTTTTGCAATGACTGCTTTCCTGATAGCAGTTGATATTGTATTTTTATGAATGGCTTCACTGCCACTGATTGGCAGTGATTCAGAAACAGAAAATGGAACAGAGCTACAAAAGCTGATGCAGAGCAGTTGCTCAGGTCTGCCTCCGGTGCTGTAAGGAAGGATGATTATCTATCGCAGGCTTACTGGACACTTTTATTAGTTATAATGTGTCTTAAGATAGAATTACATACCAGTAGAATCATTATTATTGAATACACAAATCGGAGGCAGATAGGGCCAGAATTGTTGCCTGGATGTTACTTTGAACAAGTGGTTGTTGTTCATTAATGTTATCCGGTCTTTAAAACGGGTGTCAGTACCAATAGTACTGCATGTTTTTATTTCATTTCCAGTACAGTAGGGTCACACATGTTGAAGGCCTGTGTTAATTAGTGAGCTTTAGAGGTGCTGGTATGGGGATTTTGTTCCCTTTGGACAGAGCCAGGCTAGCTGTTTCCCTCTGTTTCCAGTCCTTGTGCTAAGCTAGGTTAGCCGACTGCTAAGTGGTATCTTCATTTATCGTGCAGACATGAGTGGTATCAATCCTCTCATCTAACTCTTAGCAACAAAGTGAATAAGCATATTTTATTGTGATATTGCAGTTGATTATTTCCACTGCTTTTTACAACTTAACTGCATTTAGGGAAATATTGTACTTCCAATATATTTATTTAGTTACAGTTGCTAGTTACTTTGATTTCACACATAAAACATATGATTAATTTGTGAAATATGATGCACTTTTATAGAGTAAAGGCTATGCATATCCACACAGGTGTTTTCAGTTATTGTGGTTTATCGGACCTACTCAGGTTGTAATAACAATGCTAAAGTTGTAACTTGCCTTACAACAAAAATAACAGGAGGATGAGAAAGATCAAATCCAGCATGTCCACATTGTCCTGGGAAAAGGTCTAATCATGAAAAAAGAGTGAAATAAATACCTGTGAGGGTGGATTGTGGGTATGCAGGAACTAAAACACTCAACTGTTTATAATTTATTATAACAGGTCTATCTTGTCCAGCTACATTAAGATGCTGCTTACATTTTAAGACATCAAAAATTAAAAATAATTCCTTAAAGTCCTACATTTGACACAAAGCTCCTGAAGTCCTGAAATGTAATTATTTTTTTGAAAGTTCTCTATAGTGGAGAAATATCTGCCTGAGCAGAGAATGAAGTCACTCTCCCTGTGTGTGTGTGTGTGTGTGTGTGTGTGTGTGTGTGTGTTTTAATCTAAGCTTCTCCTTGCTTTGTTAACATTGCCTCACTGACCGCGCATGCTTGTGCATGTGAGTGTGCCCCACTAGTTAGTCAGATGGTGTTCACCTGAGAGCAAACTGAAACCTATTCAGAGCCACAATATGTCTACAGGGCTACTGAACCACGATGGTGCCATATGGAGTTTAGCCTAGTAGGCATTTTGCAGTAAAACAAAGCTGCACAAGTGGTCTCTTGTAAACATGTGGTCACTGGTCATGATATAAGAACTGAAAGCTATTCATGGACATGTGACGTGTTGTTGTTAATGACAAAATAAATCCACTTACAGACTGACTGATTGACGCAGATGATGACAATGAGCGTTACGTATAATAGCCTCTATTATGGACCCAAGAGATGCAAACACAAACTGCCTAAAGGAGATATTAACTGGTTTATATAATGTTCTTCACAGCGGGAGTTATTTTGCTGAGTACTTTGCATTATTGTAAAAGAAACCAATTATTGCTGCCTCCAATCAGGTTAAATAATGTGTTTGTTATTGCCTATACACACTGGACATGAAAACTCCATTAAACTGTGCTTAACTAATCACAACATGAGTTAAGATTGCTGCTGTAATGGCCGCTTCAGAGAGTGCTGAAAACAATTAAATCCTTCCATAATATTAACTATATATGAGAGCTCCATAAAGTGCCTCTTCATTACATTTAAGTTAAATGTTTATGTAGAATATTTAGTTTCTGTGTACACATTTGTACTTGTGTTCTATAAGTGCACAATGAAAATCAATGACAGGCGCATAACTAGCTTGGAGAAAACCTCTACATATCAGCCCCATAAATTGAATTAGCGTTTAATACAAATATAACATTTGATTATATGTTTAGAGAAAAAGAGGAAATGTGCAGGGAAATCAGATGGCTCGACATCATGCATCTGAAGACTGATTTGAACCCGTCCTACTTCTTCTTTTCTCCTCACAGGGGTACTCAGTCTCTTAGAGCACGATGAGGAGTACGTCTTTACGTTGCCCTGTGCCTACGCCCGCTCCATCCTCACTGTGCCCTGGGTAGAGCTGGGGGGCAAAGTCTCCATCAACTGTGTCAAGAGCGGCTACTCTGCCACCGTCACCTTTCACACAAAGCCTTTCTATGGAGGGAAGGTACACAGGTGAGTGTTTCCCATATAGAAATATACTACATATGTCAAAGTATAGAAGTCATTAAAAAGTCATAGTATAGCATGTTGAAATAAGTATAGTAGTATAATATGACGAAAAAATTTATATATTTTTTATTTTATTAAAAAAGTCATAGTATGTTGAAAAAAGTTATCTTGAATAAAGTCATAATGTAGAATGTCGAAAGAAGTCATTGAAAAATAATTAAAACGTTACGGTATATGTTTAAAAACATCATAGTATAGTGTTTTGAATATCAGACTATAATATATTGAAACAAGTAAAAGAGTCTATGATTCAATGATCATTTACTGTCATTCAGAACACAATGCAGTTATAGCTCATTTGCAACACAAGAAAAACAAACAGTAGTGCATTCCTGTGGTGCATCTTTTTAATTTGCAGGAGGAATATAAACGGTTTCAACAACAACAATTCTCTGCCAGATAATATGGCAGACAACTTAACATTAAAAACTTGACATCAGGAAAACATTGTCCATCAACTTTGACTATGTTTGAGCACAACGCATCACTGATTTAAACTCGGAGTGCTGCACTCTGTCCTGCTGTCTGCCCATCAAGTGAAGCTTGATCCGGGATAGATGGAGCTATTTCTCTGTAAAGATGTGGGCTCAACAGTCACCGACCTCCCTTTGATGTGTTATTTCATCCGTCTTATTTTCCTGTGACCGAACACCAGACAGCCAGGAGCAGGCTAGGTAGCCTTAGGCCCCAGGTCGGTAAGCTTAGCTTCCATCTCGCCCTGTTCTCCCTGGGGAAGTTTGGTCTGGAAGAGTGGTCGGCCGTGGGCGATGTTCAACTCAAGGTCCACTGCACTTAATTCAATCCCCACACTCACGCTGATGAATGTATTCTCTTATATGCCATGAGTGCTGCAGTAATAAACACAAAAAAGTAATGAAGTCATAGTATAGCACGTTGAAAAAGTCATACAAAATGTCATAGTATATGTTGAAAAAAAGTCGTATTATAGTAAATCATAAAAAGTCATAAAAAAGTCATAGTATAGTACGTTGAAAAAGTACAAAATGTCAGTACACGCATGTCGAAAAACGTAAAAAAAAAAATGCATAGTAAAGTATGACGAAATCTTATAGTATGTTTAGCATTGGAACGTCGAAAAGAAGTAAAAAAAAAAATTAAAAAAAAGTCACAAAAAGTAAAAAAAAAATATTAAATATATGCCATGCAAATGTCATTGTCAAAAAACAACAACTCAGTAAGTCATAAAAATGTAACAATCCGTTTGCCTTCAGAGTGACGGCAGAGGTGAAACACAATCCGACCAACACCATTGTGTGCAAAGCTCAGGGCGAGTGGAACGGCACCCTGGAGTTCACGTACAGCAGCGGGGAAACCAAAGTGATCGACACGGCCAAACTCCCAGTCACCAGGAAGAAGCTGCGGCCTGTGGAGAAACAGGGGAGGACGGAATCCAGGTGATTCCACCAACCTAATGTCATTTTCTTATGATGTAGAGCATTGCTAGATGTGTGGGACATCATCTGCTTGTAAATGTCATTGGTGTGTATTGTTTTACCTGCTTGTAGGCGGTTATGGCAACACGTCACCAAGTCGCTGAAGGAAGGGAACATCGACGAGGCCACGGAGCACAAACACCGACTGGAGGAGCGACAGAGAGGGGAGGAGCGGCAGAGAGCAGCTGATAACGAACCCTGGACACCCAAATACTTCACTAAGGAGGTACAGAGAAGGGAGATATGGGAGAGCGACCCATATCTCTGGTATGGTGATTCAGAAGCAGTTAGCCAGGCTATGTCCAAAATCACCTCCCATTTACTGTATGCTGCACTGTATTTACTGTTTGCTATTATGTGTCAGTCTCCAAACAGTGTAAATTTAAAACGTTATTTAACATTGTGATTTGATGATTCATTATTGCAGTTAACCTAGCGTTATCCGTTCACTTGTCTAGTCTTTTGCTTAATATTCTTACAAATTACACCCAATTAATTATGAAACAAATTTATGTTTCGGTAGCAGGCTAGCAGTCAGAATTGACACCAAGTAACGTTAATAAATTGTTAATTAATGTTTTGAAATAAGTTGCTGTTTTTAAGGTATACAGGCAGCAGTTACAAGTTTTCATTAACTTAATATTAACTTTATACACCGTTAACATAACGTTATCTTGATTCAGTTAACAGTGTGTATTTTGTCAGAATATTTGAATTAGCAGGCTAATAAGTAAAATGCTAACGCTAGGTCAACTTCATCCGTGTGCATCACCTTTTAGATTCCCCTGGAAACGGTTTCTGTTGTGATTTGTGCTACTTGCAGCGTGTTTCTGGATGTGTTTTCTATATTTGTATTTTCTTGTGTCCACATTTTAGCGATAAATGCTCACTACAGAGCATCTCTGAGGGAGGTAGCGGTTAAGGAAACGGCTATCAACTAAAAATCTGTCGTCATTCTCAAAGGCACCCTGATTACGAACATAAAAAATGTTTTTCCGCTTTGTCTTTCCACACGCGCAGGGAGACAGTTGGTTCTACAACAGCCCGCTGTGGAAGTCGACCTGACAGCAGAACAACGCTCTCTTCTGATGGACAATAATGGAGATCCCTGAGGTCAGAGGTCAGGCAGTCAAGTGAAGGGAGCCGAGTCCTCCAGAGACCTTCAGCCCTCAGCTACAGACTCACAACAGAGACAATCTGGAGACACAAACAGGAAACGAGCAAGGTGCCAAAGTGATCTCCACTCTTATAACCAAGGTGGTGGTTGGAGCTCTGGGGACAGAAGTACATTTTTATATACAGTTAATAGTATTACTATTCAAATAGAGTATTTCTATTTTTCACCTTGCCAAGGCCTTTTTTGCACACGCACAGTAATGAAGTTTGCCACTGGTGTTTTACTTTGTATTTGTTTGTTTTTTAAAAATCAATATGTTTTCTCAGACATCGTCAATGTTTGGTTTCAAGCTTTTAGTTTGTAATGCAGCGTTAGAATGAATCAATACATGTTCCCTGTAACATGATACTGTAGCTGTAAATGAGGGGATTATTAAGCAGTTTTACCATAGAAATAAATACATTTATTTATATTTATGGGGTCTCTAAGAGCTTTACAGGAAATAACACGTAACCAGATTTAAAATGACATAAATCAAGAGTTAAACACATGTACTACATTAGATTGTGTTCATATATTCTTCTTCTTCTTCTTCAGTACATTACAGTGATTAGATACAGTGACTAGAAAGTAAAGGTACTGATTGTTTTGTCTGCACTAGGAATGTACATTTTAATGCTATGCTACTTTTCCATCTTGTACTGATACACATGCTTTACCTTTTTATTTTGCCACGTCGCTCCATTTAAAGTATTACACCCATTGAGTGAGACGCCTCTGCATATCAAACACTTTCCATTACTATCTCTCTTAGTCAGCTACTCAAGCCATTGCTCACTTATTTTTGTCCGAAAAACAAAAACACTGGTTTGTTTGTTGCTACTTGTTAATACTTCACCTTTGGTCGCCCGTGGTGATGAATATGGATAAGGAGGCATGCAGAAACACAATCATGTTCTCCCATCTGGAGTTCGCTGGGAGGTTGCCTCTGTGAAGATGAGCGGATAATCTAGCAGAATAACAAACAAGCTGGCAGCCTGTCTGATAGAAAAGGATGCATTTGGGTCATATTACTGTGGTGCTCCGATCTTGTCATGTTCGACAAACTACGTGGTCAATTTTCAAACCGAATAGCTTTTTCCAAACGAAGTAAAGCAGATATGAAATAAGAGCAATGAGCAGTTTATCCACTTTACTTGTTCTTCACCCACACTTCTTTAAGGCCTTATTATTTGGTTCACATAAACATCTCACTGCTTGCTTTTAGTTGTTCAATTTTCAATAGTATAAGTATTTAAAAGCCAGGTGAATTTACCAGATGCCTATTTGTAGCAGATATCATGACAGTATAGAGAACAAACCATTTAGAAATACTGTTTCATGAAACTAACCTTTTTTAAATTATATATCCAAAAGAATCCGGACTCACTGAAGTAGAGTGTGATTGTGGATGAAGGAGGGATTGTCCATTAATAAAGACCTTCAATCTGTTTTTTAAATTAAACATGTCTTCTCATGATGTCCTGAATGAACATCTGTTATGTCCTATGAAACACCTCATTGGTCATAACATAGGTCAAAGCAGGAAGTTGTTTGAGATCATTTTGTTTAATAAATGTACCGTGGCAATCATGGACTCACTCATTCCCCAACATGGAATATCTAATCCTAGATATTACTACAAGTTAGATTGCCATACATTTAGTACCAGGAGGGTGAACTGTAATATTTTCAGTGGATGTGACTTCACCACCAGTAGATAACGAACCAACCACCACCACCACCGCCATCATCATCATCATCATCATCATCACCCAAGAAGTCAGCTCTCAGGACACCTTTAAAATATTTATTTTAAAAAAAAGATCAAATCCCTGTCTACGTCAGTTGAAGATGAATACCAACATAGCAAATATGCTAAAGATAGCATTATAAGTTGTTTAACATTAGAATGAAAAACTAACTTTTTTGTCTCAACATTAGCAGTTTAGTTAAGCTAAACATTACATAGGATGTACTGGCATGTTGCCATGATATCAGCATACAAACATGGCAACATTCTAGATTAAAAAAAAAAGATTGTGAATATCCGACATTAACATGCTAATTGTGATGTGATAAAAGTTATTGCATATTTACTCACAAACTTTAGTGCATCATCATGGACATCAAAAACGGCAGAGTTCATGTTGACTAGTTAACCGCCATCTGTAGGTGAGCTCAAATGCTAGAATAAGCACAGGAGCAGGAGCGGCCGAGTCTACAGCTCAGTGATGAGCAGAACCAGCAGGACCAGCTCAGTGATGAGCAGGACCAGCTCAGGCTGATGACAGGTGAGCCATTCTGACAGAAAAGAGCTGAGCCTGTCAACCCGAGTTTGAGTTAGCTGCCATGAGGACAAACGATTTTGTTAAGTAACAATAATTGCCTATTAAGGATCCAACGGGTCCTTTCTTGTGTTGTTGTATCTTCGTTTTTCATTAATCCAACAGCTTTGTTTTCTGGGTGAAATGAGCGTAACACCATGTGTCCTAGTGTGGCTAAAGACTGTTGATAGTTAACCTTTGGAAGATTCATTTTTCCCCAAAATAATCATTTTACTGCATGTATTAACACTTTCAACAGTTTCAAATGTTAAACCTTTTTAAGGGGAGCTTCACTGTACATTATCCAACAAAGAGTTACCCACATACTCGGGGATTCCACCTTGTGTCAATCAAACCCATCACCAACTATCCTCACTGGTGTGAGAGTGAAATCATTCCACATACACACTGCTGCAGACTCTGAAGCAAACGTCTTCATCCAAAGGCTAATGCTGCCATCAAGTGGTTGGCTTTGTGTTGAAAACCCAGATCTGCACAGGAAAAATATCACACTGAATGTACTGTACATTAGTGATTTTTTGAATAATGCTTTGGTTCAAAATGACAACAACGTACACATGTTTTCATTAAAGTGTATATTTAAAGATGGCTGAACAGAACAACAACGTAGAAATGTAAACTTTGAAGGTGAAGGAGGGATTTCATCAAACAAAAAAAAACAAAAAAAAAGGTGTTAAGGACAGCCGGCACTGAGCTACTAAGAAATGATTCAACTTAGTAGAGGAAGGAACCGTTCTGCCGCTCCTAATCGACACAAAATGAAAACGTAAGAGGGCAACAAACTGTACATCACATTAAGGCTTGGTCTGAACTCTCCTCTCTTGACTAATGAGAAATCAGAAGAACGTGATTCAGTTTTAGGCGTACGTGTGACTGAATGACAATGCGGCATTGTGTCAAAGGTCTGAAGTCTGAAATGGTGACAGTCAAGTTGCAGAGAAGATAAAAAAAAAAATGTAAAAAAAAAGCGATTCAGACAATATTTTTAAAAAGTGTAAAGAGAAAAAAAACAGGTGATACAAATAAAAGTCACTCTTTTGTGAGATGTGACAGTACAGCTGTATGATGTGTTAGTCTTTGTGTCACTTGATACAAAATAAAATGAAAAAGTTACTGAAGCGTGCACATACAGAAACACCTTTAGTGTTTAGAACATCTGAAGAACCCAGACGGACAAAAAACAGTGCAGTGCCCATAGAACAAGAGGTCAAAGGTTACGGCTCATCAGAGCTGTGTCCCAACTGCATACTAAATAACCCGAAACTATTAGATTACTCCATAAGTTAATTGATCTTTTTTTTTCTTTACCATTAATAAACTTTAATCATTCAATTTTAATAGTTAATTTTTTTATTTCAAGGCAGAAATACAAAAAATGAACTACTTCCATCTTTGCAAATGTGAATATTTGCTATCCTTCACCTTCTATACAAACTAAATATCACTTTGTGTTCGCTGGGAACGGACAGGGACTTTTTTTCCCTTCCTTTTTATGTTATTTTACGAATCAAATAAAGAATAAAGTAAAGAATCAACCGATAAATCAATAACAAAAATGATGGTTCGCAATACTACTACTGTGTATACTAGTAGTTTTTTCTTCCATGGAGGAGATACAACAAGGAGCATGAGCTACATCACATCTAGTATGCTTACTAGAGCTGAAAGGATTAGTGATGGACAGAAAATTAAAGGGCCACTCCACCAATTTTACACGCGAAGCAATTTAATATCACGTTAGAGCATAGTGGTGTGACTTAACCACATAATCAACACCTTTTAAGACGCAGTCTTAAATGCAGTATGGAATCAGGACACAGCTCTAAAGTACAATAAAGATGGTCGTCGGTCCACCGTTGTATCAGATAAGGATGGAAGTTTCTACCTTTCCTCACCTCAGTTGTGTTTACTAGTCTCAGTTTCAGTGCTTGAGTACCAACTACCCCCCTTTCACAGTTCACCAGTCTATTCCTAGTTTCCGATCGCCTCAGTCTGGTCGAAGCACCCAACCCGCTGCATTGATACACGATGAGCTGAACAAAAAGCTAAGAGAGCAGACGGTCACAAAGTATCGAGGGGATGGTGACCAGCGATGAGGCACTAGGCTCTGCACACTGCACTAGAGAGCTCCCTCTGCAGGAAGGGAGGCCTAATTTATTATCACTACTTTTTACACACCATTGCTTGCTTCCGTCTTTAAATCCCTAGCAGCAGAAATGTACAATCTATGCCATTTATGAAAAAGGGGGTGTTGGTGGGGGGGGCATTGTAAAAATTCACATTCATTCTTCCAACGAAATCTCAAGCCCCTCTGTACAAGAATTATTGCATTCACTGATCTATTTGCTGTCATACAAACAAACAAAAAAATCAACAAAACAATCACATAAAGAAATTAAGAGAACTGACAACTGCATATTTAAAAATCACCACAATAATCCAATATATTATCATCCTTTTAGACTTATTCTTTACACAACATATTTACATATTAGGCCAATTTTTTTTTCTCTAAAGAATTTGTTGAAAAAGAAGGTCGGGGAGCAAGGCAGACATGAAGGAGAGGATGATGATAAAAAGGTCCATTTTACAGACGGTGACGTTCCTCCATGCCGCATACCGTCCTCTGTACACGCGTCAGGAACAAGTCCTCAGCTTTCACTTCCTCACTCTCAGTAATGAGTTCACATGTGCCGTGGAGCAAGGTCGATGGGTCTTTGGTGCAAATGTTCCTAGTCCCCCCCCCCCCCCCCCCCCCCTTATCCCCGCACTGATAAGCAGTTAATTAAACGTACCACAAAAAGTTAATCGACGCCGAACCAAGCAGAGCAGCCCTATGCCTCGCCACACATTCAAGTACAAAGTAAAAAACAGACAAACTAGAAAACACAAAAAAAACGGGAGAAATTAAGCAAGACAAAAGGTCCTCGGGATTAAAACGGTTCTGGAGTTAGCCAGATGTGACACTTCCTCGACACACGGGGGCGCTCTAATGAGACGCGCTCGAAACCAAGTGCCAGATAAATGGCCCCTGTGTTCTTCTTCATTGGTTGTTAGAGGTTTCTTCGCAGTTGTTTGTTTTGCTAGAAGAGTTCATCGTCGCCATTATTTCTTTTGGAGTTTCTTGCCTTTCCTCAGGACAAGCTTGTTCTTGATGTGTCCTCGCTTCCTCTTGGCAGTCTGGTTGAAGCGACAGAAGAAAACATTTTCAAAAATTCTCTAAAATCATTTTTCATCTTGAATTTAAACAACTTGCATATCACTTCCATCAAAAATTAGAATCTACTCATTTGTATAATGACTGAATATGATGAATTTAGTGTCAGAATCAGAAAGTGTTGATTATGAGAGCCACTCAGCTTCAATATATGTGTATAAAAATAAGTACAGACTGACTATACTGGTCTTAAAAACTTATATTGGAGCATATGCTCTGGTTTATTAGCAATGGAGAGTTGTTTATCATCATAGTCATCTAATGACTATGATGCGCACGCACGCACACACACACACACACACACACACACACACACACACACACACACACACACACACACACACACACACACACACACACACACACACACACACACACACACACACACACACACACACACACACACACACACAGTTACCTTTTTGGAGGTGTACTTCTGCTTGGGCACTAAACTGCGAAGCTTGTGGTCCAGAGGCTCCCTGTTGTCCAGGTTCTTGACCTTGTAGATCCTCACCAGCCAGTGCTCAGAGGTGAACGCCTCCTCCAGGTGCTTGAACTTGATGTCCTTGTTGCCGATCTCGGCGTTGCGCGTCCGGTCGAAGCCGGGAGGCGTCCGGAAGTCCAGCTTGGAGACAGAAAAGGTTGTCTTGGTTAAAATGTTGCATGTAGCCGTTTGTTTGGAGAGTTTCTCCTCATCCAAAGCAAGGGTAAAAAAAGACAAAGGGTGTCGCCCGCTGTACAAATTCAAACGCAACCCGAGGCAAATCTGTAATTTGTGATATCGGGCTATGTAGATGAAATTGACTCAACTTGCAAAAAGCTTTTCGGTTGAAAAATAGCTTGATATTTTGGGAGATTAAAAGAGTTAGATGAAAGGATTGACACCAGGGGGAAACAGCTCGACTAGCACTCTCCATATAAGCAACAAAGTCTGAATCTGGCACAAATTGTCATTTCTACATTTCGATGCAAGAAAAAAAAATAAAACTTGTTAATTTGGAGAGAACCAGGTTAGTCATTTCCCCTTGTTCCCAGTCTTTATGCTAAGCTAAGCTAACCAGCTCCTATTTGAGTGCCATCATTACTAATTTAGAGACAAGGACAAATTCAATTTAAAAAGAAAAAACAAAGTTCGATAGCTCTTTGATTACAGTGCAGCATCTATCCTTTGGCAACTATGTGTGACAATCTCTCGTTCCTATTATTCGACTCAAAGAACCTTCGCTGTGACCTTCCCACATTTGAGCTCCCTCCCTCCCTCCCTCCCTCCCTCCCTCCCTCTCTCTCGGCTGCTTGAGAGGACACAGCATGTGGCATGTTCAAACATTAGTCACAATAGTTTAGTCTGTCGCCGTGCATTCACTAGGGCTGTTCATTTAAATGTCAAGAAAAAAAAAGAAGAGATAAATTAGTTGGTTTTTGGAGAGATATTCTTTTCATTACATACTTTCTATTCTGTAATGTATTATGCATTGTCAGCATTATCCTTTAATCTCCACTCGCTACTACAAACTGTATCCTCAACTATCTACTTATTGTTTTCTTCCTGATGTAATTTAAGCCAGTTTCCCTTTGTCACATCCTGTTTTGGTAAACCTAATCTACCCTCCCTACTCTCTCTTTCCTCGCTCAGTCCCTCCATCTTTTTCTCCTCAAAACAGCGCTGTGAGCCATACACAGCCTCAGCTGAGTCCGTCTACACATGGCGGCTGCATTGATTCTCCCATCTCTGCTGAGCTGTTGGCCGGGCTACAGCGGGGATGTAAGCACCTGGCAAAAAGGATCTCTCTCATCTCTCCTCTGCTACCTGCCAGAAGTAGCCCTGGAACATTTGAAAGATTCCGGCAATCCCTCATATTCCTCCTCCATACCCCATACCCCTCCTCTCCGGTCCTCAGGAGCTCCCCAAGGCATCTCCTCAAATCCTCTTCTGCCTGTCTGTCAGCCAACTCTGCTTTTAAGATACAGTAGCAAGAAGATTTACACCTTTGGTGGCGACAGCTGCTTGTTATTCTCCGGCAAAGCTGCATAAAATACAGTAATAGTACTGCTTTTTACTTCTTTGGTGATGGCAGCTGCTTGTTACTTTCTGATCTTTGCCCAAAGCTGGAACTCATTATTTAGAGTTTCCCCGTAGCCTTGACCTGACCTGGAAAAAATGACTAAAGACCTGCACAGTTTTTTTTAGCAAAGTTACTTCAAGAGTCTTTGATTAGAACTCTCTCCTCACCTGCATTTCACCAAATCGGTAGTAGGACATCTTGTACATAAGGCAGTTGAGCAGAGTCGGTGAACCGGCCTTATCCACTCTGAACTCTCCCTGAGGGGTGAAGTAGTCGCTCTCCTAAAGAAGACAAGGATCAGGTAAGAGAGGATGAGGTCCAGAAAATGAGTAGATGGTGAAGTAGTTAAGCAGAACTGGAGATACCGATAGAGGTGGATAAAAATATAAAGAGATTGTTGAGGGAATATTGAGGGAAGATGTCACTAATTAAAGAGGCTCACATAGGGCATAGTGGATAAAAACGTATTAATTACATTTATTAAATCACTTACATTAATAAAAACGTCTGTGTTCACACAAACATAAAACAAAATGTTTTTAAACTATTGCCCAGCTAGTTAAAATTTTCTTGTTGAATTCTGACAAAACCAGGCTAACCGTTTCCACTTGTTTCCGGTCTTCATGCTAAGCTAAAAAGAACCATTTGCAAACTGTAAATTAGCAAATTTACAGTTTCTGTAGCCTGGTTCTGTAATCCGGGTTGTGGATTAAATAAACATGGCTTCCTTGTTAGATTTGTCCTGGAGAACACAGATGTGTTGGCCGTGTATAAGGGTAGCCTGGTTTCTGATGGGCTTTTTACTTCTTTGTGCATGAGATAGACTTCCGGAGTCCGGCTAACACCTCAGCTACAGGTGACAGTAGGGAGAACTGACAGGTCAAGGACATAAGCGTAGATTTTGACAAATGAAAACAGGTTGGAGGCGGAGCAAGTGTGCAAAACTTTGCGTAGAGGAAACATTGATTTCACAGCTGTGTGAGTGCATGTAACAAGAGAAAAGCTGCAGTGACGGGCAGGTCTCACACTCACCCTGATGTCCTTTGGGTGCTCTCCCTCTGCTATCCTCACCATCCACAGGAACTTGTTTATATCGTCTCCTGAGTAGCCGATCACTCCTCCGAAGATAATCAGCACGTAGTCCACATCCAACGTCCTCATGATTGTGTAGGCTGCGCTCTCGTTGGAAGACATGGCTTTTCCCACCTAGACACATCCGTGCAGAATGACAAGTTTAATTTGTCGTTTCCTCTGTTTCACAAGACACGATGCTTCAACTACAGCAATGGCAACAAGAATTATTAAACAGACAGCCATCTTGTATCTTCAGTAATTACATTTCCTGTGGACAGATGCTGAAGTGACAACAGGCAGCAGGTAGAAAGCAAGAAAGAAGAACGCTAGGGGGCTTTTAACTAAAAGACGAAAAAACATTTGTGTACATTTGGCAACAGAAATGAGAAAAAAAACAAATCAAACCCACAGAATCTGACAGCAATTAACTGAAATCCCCCTACAGTGTAAATTCAATGGGAAAAGTTTAAATAAACAATATTATCTGGTGTTGGAAGGAGCGGTTTTATACTATGTGGCAGCTATGTATAAAATGCACTGACGAGCTCGCTATTCATAGGAGACATGTGCATGGATCAAAACAGGAAGAGAGCGACGAGATGAAGGCTAAAATAGACTCACCAGCGCTATGTGACTGTTGTTCCATGTGTTGTTATCGACTAGCGTGGTCCTGTTGGCCATGCCGGCTATCTGGTAACCGTAGTCCCACCACGACATGACGCGGGCGTGTTCGTCTGTATTCTGCCTCAGCCAGTAGTAGGCCTCCCTGAAGTCATCCAGGATGTTGCGCGTCCTAACAAGGAAAACACGGTTGACAGGTAACAGTGTTGACAGGCGTATAGCTGCGGAGGCTAATAATATTTCCGTTAAGACTTTGAATCAGGAGGGCAACAACAGCTGAAAATAGAGCATCCGTGCATAATAAACTAGGGGGGGTTAAAAACACACGCTCATGTCCTAAATTTACCTCGAGGAGTAAAAAAGCAGACCTAAAAGCCAAGCAACCAATTAGTTGTAGGGAAGGTAATCATATTATGTGTGTGTGTGTGTGTGTGTGTGTGTGTGTGTGTGTGTGTGTGCTATGCGTGGGCGCATATGTGCGAGAAGAAAGAGCAGAGTGACAGCTATGCTCCCAGCAGCACAGCTAAAACCATTGTCTGAGAGCTGCCGTGGTTCCATTAATATATGCATGAGGACATGCATCAACCATTTAGTCTTGGCCTCCAATATTTCCTCCCTAATGCTTAAAGAGAATAATTATGCCTGTAAAGAATCTCAAGAGAATAATATATCGGCTTTTTTGTAAATTCAGAGATGGATGACTTCTGTAGCGACAATAAGTTAAGCAATCATATTAAAGCTCACAGGTGCACATATCAATATTTCCACAAACCTTATGAAATATTCATGCACTCCCTCTATCCTGTGTGTGTGTTCATTTGCATGCAAGGTTGAGCAACCAGTTCTTCTGCATTATGAAATATTACTTGAAACTTTGGCTCCTCACCAACAAAAGTCTGCTTCCACATTACACCCGCAGAGTGTGTGTGTGTGTGTGTGTGTGTGTGTGTGTGTGTGTGTGTGTGTGTGTGTGTGTGTTGCATACCCGTCGTGGTTGTATGAGGCCAGCACCACACTGGGACTGGAGTAGGCGTTACTGGTGACCCAGGTGCAGTGGACGGCGAACATCATCAGCAGCATGAGCATGAGCATGGTGACGATGGACTTGATGTTGGGGCCCAAACCCTCCTCGGCCTTCTCCTGCTCCGACACGTGTTTGCGTACCTTACCGGCCTGCGGGGGGAGACAAACACTGTTGTGACGGACAGGAAACAGTCTACAGAGTTTCTGGGGAGATGAATTATTGAGTGGATTAAATCGTTGAATGAACTAATTGGGCAAAGTATCTTACATCATCCTGATGTTTTCTGTACTGTTTGATGCATCACTGAGCTGTTTGATGCCTCACACTCGCAGCAGAGAATTGTTAAGGCTATAAAAAGTCTGGAGGGGGAAGAAATCTGCATAATGTGAAAATTTTTCCTTCTCCAGCACCTCCAATTACATCCTCTGACACCTAAACTGAGGCTAAAAGTGGACAAAGATAGATGTGGATAACGCTATGCACTTGGTACTATGCACCTTACTGTTGGAATGAACAGCAAAACAATATGTCACAGACACTAATTCCACTGAGATACAGACGTTGTACTTGCTGATATCTTTAATAATATTTGAAATTGTTTTAATTAGTGTGCGTGTGTGACAACGGTCTAGCTGTGGTGTGATAGTTATTTGTTATTCTCGTAAAGGGCATATTAATAGAAATAAGACTCAATAAATAAAGGTTACCTGACAATTTATAACGAATATAGGGGGCACATTTGGTTAGCGAATAAAGCCTTTAACTCTAAACTTTCCACAAACATGACGGGTTGATGACATTAGATTAATTGCTTGATAAAAAAAATTCAAGATGGTTGTATGCCGGGCCAAAATGTACCTTTTTCTCCTGTTTGTTTTTTATTTTGTACCCAAGTTTTCACTGCAATTGTATGTTTTACAATAATAAAATACATTCAATATTAGTCTCAAAATTCTAATCTCATTGATTTATCCATTTCTGACCTCAAAACCTTTGCAGAACCATCATTTTTTAAACTTGCAGACTTCTAGTCCTCAATTATTGGCACATTACTACTTTTCTCCAAAGTGTTTTTCTAACAACCATCAGCAGAAATATTTATCACAATTTGTTTCACATTGTGTGAAATTTGTATACAGCTTGTAGTAACAGCAAAGCTTACAAGTTTATCCAAAATGTCCATCACAGCTTTGTTTTTTTTCCACCAGCGCAGGACAGCAATGATGTGCAACAAGCCCCGTCACCATAAACAGACGTCCAACATTGACATCTCGATGTTTAAAAACTGGCTTAAATGCGTAATTTTTTGAAGCATCTGTTACTTTCACAAAATTGTTGCACGAGCTACATTTTTATATCTCGGCAACACTTCTCAAAGACGGCTATTTGTAGGCAACACATGAAACGTTGTGATTAAGAGGTGGACTGGAATAGACAAAGACAGCAGTCGGATCAACACTCCACCAAGTGAGACGGCTCAAATTCTGACAACAGCATCAAACAGCTGCAGCTGAATCACAGTTGAATCACAGTTTACCCAAACTGGCAAGCTAAACTGGTGGGGAGTGAGGGAAGCTGACAGACATGCAAATGATAAATCCAAACTGCAACTGTCTGTAAAGTCGGTAATGTTTTCTTATTTATTAATGCAAATTTCTACAATCATTCCGTCCCGACCTTGTCATAAAGATTCCCAGAATTCCTCTTGTCGTCCTCGTCGCTGCTGTCTTCAGCAGGTGGTTTCTCCCTCTTTGTGTCGTCTCCCATGTAATGCTCAAAGACACTGGAGAAAGCCACCGCAGACAGCATGCACACCACCGGCGTCAGTGTCAGCATCAGACGCACCATCACGCCGGCGAAATAGACGGCGCTGATCGCGTACAGGGCCACTGGAATGAAAACAGAGGTGGGGTGGGGGGTGGGGCAAAGTAGACAAAGGTCAGACGAGGAGAAAGGCGGTGTGAATATAAAGGACGGAGGGAAAGGGCCGGTGTTTGCGAGGACGAGATAAAGACATGAAAAGGAGAAATTGAGTTGTAACGCAGCATAATCAGTCTGTCGGCTCTGAAAGCTCAAACCCTAAATGGAGAGAGAGCGCGCTGGCTGCTTTCCGTCCTTGAAAAGTGCCGACCCGGCTCAACAGGTGCATGGCTAATCAATAGCTGTAATTGGCTGATTAAGTCTGAGGGAGAAACAGGTTGCTGAAAAACTCTTCTAGCGCTCAAAAGGTTCTCTGCCCTTGATCTTACTCTGTACAAATAAAAGTTTTGTTTGAGTTGTTTTTCATGTCTCCCTCAGTGTCTTTCTTTCAGGCAGAGGGAAAGCTGAGTGAGCGTTACAATATCGGAAACAAGGACGATACTATAATGATGAGGATGTTTCCTAAACCAGTTCATTCACATCCAGCGATATGAGTCCTGATCACTACACTCTCTTAATTTGACTTATTACATACAGTTTACAAATAGTGCCTGTTTATTATAGCTCATACTTAATAAAGCAGATAAATGAGAGCGACAATTACAGATTAAAGGACTATATCAGTAAAACTGATAAGAAATGACAGAGCGACTGACAGACTGGCCCTTTCAAGTTTGCAGGTTTGATCATCAGCACAAAAAAAAGATGTCTCAACGGTGTGAGAAAATATATGTATAGTACATGCAAGCATAAGGTTGGAAGCTAACTCCAATTCCCACTGTGCATTTTGGTGAAAAAAATCCAATCACCGAGTTTGAACTTCTTTATTCTGAACATGATTTCTGTAAAAGGAACATAATTGAAAATGTAAATAATCTAATTTGCTGGAATAAACCTAATCTAGGAAGGTCCTGTGTTTATAGGTTAAGTAACATTGACGATGTCATTAAAGCAGAGAGTTGGACGGTGTAACTCTATGCCAAAATGAAATTTAAATCTTTGACAGCATTCATTTAAATAAACGAGAGATAGACAGATGAACGATAGATTCAAACAAAACGCTCCTACCAAACACTCGTTCATCATTGATGTTCTTGATGCAGAACCAGAGGCCTGCTGGGAATGTGCAGACCAGGATGTGGAGGTCGAAGAAGAAGGAGACCCACGTCGTCGGCTGGTGCTCCGACACGGACGCGATGATGGGGATGTGGATCTTTGCGTAGCTGGAGACGGAGAGAGGAATGAGAAGGGGAGACACAGGCGGGATGTAAGTCATGTTGGGAGTGTTCAGACAAATTATACATTAGATCCTCCTGATTAACTCCAGAATTATGAAGGGGAAAAAAATAATTTACCTCCCTGACTAACAAATTTAGCACTCAAGATGACTCGTGTTTTTCTGATCTGTGTGTTCGCTCTTTATTCACTACGGGACTTTTACACAGCAGTTTCTATACAACTTTAAATATTTCTCAAAGTGTTTAGTGAGTACAGCTGGGTACGAGAAAACACACAGCACATTAAGAAATTAGTATGAGCCTCCAGAGAAAAGTGAAAAAAAAAAAAAAAAAAAAAGAAATATCCCATACTGCTTCAGTCAGCAAACAGAGTGGGGGGTGGGGAGTGAGGGTGGAGGAGAATTGATTGGGTGTGCTGAAATATCAAACACACAGAGCATTCAGAGAACACGGGGTGCCTGGTGCTGTTTGGGAGTAAGACAATAGTTAAACACAGAGCCCGGGCTGTACTGTTTTCCCCCTCTGGGATGGTGCGGGGGGGTTGTTTAAAGGCGTCTTCAGAAACACACTCGACTGAACAAGTGTTCCATCGACAGCGAGAGTGTGAAGGTCAGCAGAGCTTACCCGGTGTCCCAGAGAGAGTAGAAACGACCACTCCACGGAGCAATGTATCCTGGGGAAAGAAAAGACAATCAATACAGAAATATATAACATTTGTGTTTTCATGTTTTCCACTCGACTCTTGGAATACAACAAGTGCTGCTAGGTGTGCAGGAAGTTTGTTGAACGATGTTTATGTAAAGGCGAGTTTACGGTCGTTACAGTAGCCTATAAATTGACATGTACGGTTTAAATATATGCTATTGCTTGGTGGTGGACTTCTTTTGCTGTGAAAACCATATATACATCGATGCCGTATTGGCCTCTTCAGCCCATTGCCACGATAAGTCAACTTTGCCGTCATATTGGAGCAGACTGGCCTTTAAACAAAAGCAAGAGAACAGGGTAGCTGCCTTCTTCCTGGATAAAAAGCATAATGTCCACATTTGTCAAGGTCAGGGTTTATGACCTACATGGAATACTGTATGTTAGATTGTGTGAAGATTGGAGCAGACATTTCTTAATACCCAAAATTACGCACAAAGGGTTGTACACATTTGTTAATCTTATTTAAAATATTTGCATCATGTTACACAGATTTGTGATCATTTTAAGATCAATTTCACTCCAAGAAAAACCAAAGAGAACGTGTCGATGCTAAAAATGAATTCTATTGATGCTACGTAATTACTTGAATTGACTTGTTTATAAATTTAACTGAAACCATTTAAGCTGCAAATTAGACCGCACAGGGCATTTTATGCACGCATACAAATGTCTTATTTTGGTTAGGCTTTGATGTGGAATACATTTCAGCTCTCAACTGTTGCCTGGGGGCTCTCACAGCCACTCACACACTCCTACTGTATGTGCACAGAAAACACAAACAAAAGCCACGGCCCCATATCTCAACTCGTTTGCACCAACATGTAGATATATCGAGTCCTTTGATGCTCCTCGAGAGAGATTGTGGTTAATTTGTTTAATATTAATGATGAAATAATCACCAAAACCATCATAAAAAAAAAAAAAATCTAAATAAAAGAGCACTTTTAAATAAGATGCCACAAAGCGCTGAACCGAAGCAGGCAAGACAAATATATGAAAAAGCAGTAAAAGTGGAATGAAGGAGATATTTTTGAGAGTTGATTTATAGGATGACACTGATTTAACCGATCAATACTTGGCACCGTGTTCAAGAGGAGAAAAAACACACCCGGCTACTCTGCTGCAGAGATTCTTATGAGATGAAAAAGTCTGACAGAACAGAGAAGGACATGTGCAGTTTCACTGGGAAACTGGCACATCACCAAACAGTCATCTACTCCCACTGCTGCCTTCAGTTGGCCGGCGCATCACAGCGTTTACCAGACGTCCAGTTGAAGTCAGGGGTCCTCACGGGACTTCTGCATCCAAATCAGCTCTAAAGCAGGCGGGCGACCAATCTAAGGACGGCAATGTTGCTGCAGATGTGATGTGCCACCGTGTCTTTGCACCGGGCAGACGGCCTGGCTGGCGTGTTTACATAATCTGGAGTGGCAGATTGTTGGTTAAGGCAAGTAAATAAACTGCTGCCTTAATCAAGGTGAGAAAGCCAATATATTATGTTGGGTAAAAAAAAAACCAGTCATGCTTTATTGAGGCTCATTACACGTAGCAGAAAAGGTGTGCATATACAGCCGGAGGGGATGAGCGAGCTCTCCTCTTAAAAAACTATACCGGCTTCTTCCTTGAGACCCGTCTGAGGTAATGAACCGCTAGATGAGAGGAGCAGAGGCAGTGTCAAATAAGAGCTATAGGCTGTGTCATCTTAAATCTCAACGCTTCAGCTGGAGACAAATACAAATCAATAAACAGCAAGGAGGCAACATTTGAAAGGTTGGAAAGCAGGCAGAGCTGAATATAATAGAGGAAAACATTAACAAGGACAAAGTTCAAGCAGCCGGCTGTGCGCATCAGGGTTCAACCAGGCCGACCAAAAACAACAGAAATGATTCCACGAAAAGGCCCTCGGTAGAGCACAATCCTCCAACAAATGTTCTCCAACTTGCATCCTTATCAGTTTATATTTGTTCATCATTTGCCTTCTGGGTTTCATTTTCTGACAAACCAAACGCTGATTGGCAGCCCACTGGGGAGGCCCGGGAGGTCAGACCATCGGGGAATAGTGTATAAACACACTTACTTTTGGCTGAATAAAGAAAACTAAATTTAAAATGGCTGAAATCCCAGATCTGGATCATCATGAAAAAATCTAGTCAACTGATCCTTCCACAAAAGGCTATTTGTTCACCACATCTCAGCCAAACTCATTTCTTATACGTGTGCTAATAAACACACAAACAGATGGGGAAGGAAACATTACCGTTGGAGTATGAAAATAACATTAGAAAGTGATATTATATCTCGACACTGAAGACTGAACCAGGAAATAAACCCAGGACATACTAGATGTATCGTTTGTTGGCATTTGTGTGGCTTAAAGTTAAATTTTGGTATTTTTGTGTCTGTGACTAATGGGAACAACAATTTTTCAAAATGGTTCAATACCTACAGACGGCAACCACTAAACAGGCTGCAATGCAATCGCTCACGGCAACTCCTTACAATCGATGAGGTCAACAAATGAATTCGACAAATGATCATACGTTTTCTATAAATTCATCTATTGACTTTTTCAATTCATTTAGGCTTTTTCGTAGAACCCGAGGATCTGTCTTCACGTTGCTAGTTTTGTCCGACTAACAGTATAAATCCCGAAGACATTCAATATTAAATGACACATAGAATAAAGCATCAAATACTCTACATCGTAAAGCTGAAAGCAAAACTTTGGGTAATTTTTGCTTGATAAGCGACTTAATTGATTATTATGCATGGAGTAATACTCTGTCAACCAAGTAGTCAATTGTTTCAGCTCGACTTACAAGGACAAAAGAATACAATAAATGACAGCCTCCATGTATGTGAACTGAGAAAGCGTGTGAGCAGACATACAGACCTGTGTAAGTGAGATAGATAACGGTGAGGAAGACCACGCCGGCGGCCAGAGAGACTCCGAGGAGGAAGAGTGTCTGGAACTCCTGTCTGGTCAGCCTGTCCTTCAGGTACTGCAGGAAGGCGTAGGCTTGGAGAAGTGCAAACACACCTGGGAAAGAAGCCACAGGCAGAAAGCAAAGAATGAGCAAACATACACAGCAAACTCACACTGAATATTTGAAAAGGCCCCGATTCATGTTGTCTCCTGCAGGGCAACCAAGACGGTCTTTTTTTTCTCGTGGTTAAGAAGTGCCGCTGTCAGTTCGGCAGAATTCTCGACATAGCCGTTCACGGTAGCCCCTTCGGCTGTTCATGCAGGTGTCAAAGACAAATACTGTGGGACAACATATTTCAAATGCATGAGACAGGTTTGTGTGAATAAGCCCTTCTCTTTCTAGAGCCTTGTCCTTCCTTTCTTTCCTCCATTCCTTTGCTTTGTCACTTTCTCAGCGCCCTTTTCTCCGGTGCGTCTTCTGGCGAGTACGATATAAAAAATGTAAAAAGAGGTCTGGTTGCTCTCGCTTTCGTCACCTCCCATCCCTTTGACAAATCTTGTGTGAAATCGCCTTACTCCTCCGCTAGCACCACCACCGCCCACAGCAGGTCTCACCCATTTCCAAGGTTAAGGCCGTCTGTCTGTCTCCCGGAGAGCCGCTGTGGCGCTAACGTGCTTGTCAGTCTGTGCCACCCTGCCTGTCTGCCTGCCTCAGGGGCCGACGTCTCAACGGTACCGACAGGTCCGCGTCTCTGTCACTCTCTTCCTCGTCTCCCACTGTGCTCCCTGAATGCCACCACCAGATGTTCTGAGCAGCTGCTACCCCAGCGACATACACAAAAAACACACTGAGAGAGCAGGGAGTCAAAAACGGAGAGAGGAGGGGATTTATATATATTTTTTTGTGGTGCATTTTCTCAAAGCCTCTCATAATTCTGTTTGTGTTGTAGACTCTCAGGAAAACAGGGACACTTCAACGTAAGCCTGCTGCAGTGTTAAGAGAATTTTCAAAAAAGGTGCTGCTCGGCTTCCTAAAGCTGCCAATGACAGTCCTCTCCCAATCTGGATGTACACGGACGCAGGACCCATGCGCGTACATAAGCACCCATCCGTGCCGTCAGGCAGCAGATGGGCCCACTCTTGAGTGGCGAAAAACCGAACGAGCTTTAATAAACTACCCACAAGCCAAAACGAAAAGTACTTACAGCGCTAAACCCATATGGGCGGCTTGTGAAGCTGCTTACTTAATTCTATTTTGTGAATATATTCTGAGAGGGTCCTGTGTTCTTCTGCACACGGAGCGTGACTAAAGGCATCGGCGGAGGGGGATTCAATTCCCGCCGTAGCCAAACAACCTTAAAGTGTGTGCATCCACGGTACCGTGAGGTGCTTTGGATGACAAGCGAGCGTCTTATGTAAAGTCACACCTTTAATACATGAACAACAGCATTCCACCCGAGCCTTTCCCTTGTGTGGCAGCATACATTTGTTGGCAGGGTTCAGGGCAGGTCGGAGGAACTGAAATGCAATCTCTGCGTAGTATTAATGAGTCTTTGTATAAAAAGCAAATTCTGCCCCAGTTACTTTATGTAACTTTTATTCCGAATAGTCCATTCAGTGGTAAAATACGATCAATTTCACTGTAATTCAAGGTGCTTTGTAACAAGTCTGTGTTTTAGAGACAAATGTAGAATTAAACCTGCATTAATTGATTTTTTTGGCCAGTTGTTGGCCGAGTAACAAGTTGTACAGCGACATATATTAACATACATTATCACCTAATTAAGGTGATATGGCAAACAGTTGACTATTTAGCGTTGAACTGACAGAGAGCAACACTATTTAGCAGTCTTGTTTCTAGCCACCTAATGAATATCAGTCCAATATTCACCCCCAAACTCCAAAGTTAAAGATTTTGCTACTTGTTTTTTTATGTAGCTGCTAAATACATGATCGCGTTCACAAACTTGATGCCTACTTTGTCAGTGGCCGGTAGCATACACAAGGAAATTAGTCTGAAGTACCGGGGTACAGGGGGTGGGACTTACCGGCAGCGGCCATGTGCTCACTGGTCCTGATTGGCTGGAAGCCGACAAAGGGGATCTGCATCGACAGTACGAGACCCACGATGTAAAAAGTGCTGTAAGCTGTAAAGAGAGAAGGAGAGATGGTGGATCATACAAGAAATACAACAATCTGAAAATAAACTATTGCGCCACAGAAACTATTTTGCTCCACTACTCCAGTCTGGGCCCTACTAAGGGAAATCAGCCTCAACAGAGGTATTTAAAGTCTATTGATTTTCACTGTCACACTTCAGAGGGAGTAAATACAAAATACCTAATCTAATGTCATTTGCTGAGGAAAAGGGAGTTGGCTCGGTGCTGCAGGGAGGCCTGAAGTGAGACGACGGCGCCGAGAACAGCTCAACTCCCACCTTTGTAGCTGAGGGGGGGGGCACCGATTGGCAGACGCAGCAGCTTAATTAAGATTTCATACTCTTCCTGAAGAGTGTGCCTCATTTTTGAAGTAGTTGTGACCGCCCTCAGCTATCTCTTTCTCACACATCTGCTATTGACTCAAGACAGAGAGAGATGCATTGTGAGGGAACATAGACTGCGAGGCATTGTATTAAATCAGGACTTTCTTCCCTTTTTTTCCCCTCTCTCCTCTCTCCTTTTTTGTATGTTCCTTCATAGTGAATCAGAGACAGCTGGAAAAAGGAGCCGTGAGATGTAAAGAGGAGGAGAGGTGAGGAAAATAGGACACGCCTGTAGACATAATGTCTTTTCTGTCAACAGAATACGTTTCTCCATTTCTCACATGCTACCAAAAGGTGCACAGGGTTGCAGGATGATGCTCTGCCGACATCCTTGATGAACAATGAAGGCAGGAGGATATTTTCCGCTTCATCTAACAGCCCGGCATTGTCAAGTAGAATTTCGTTTGGCGAAGAACCGTTGGGAAATGGAGCAGAGGTAGGTCAAAGCCCCTCTCACTGTGAAGAGGCCATAATTCATTTTCAAAGCTCTCAAAGATTATGCTTTTGCGGTTACAGCGAGTGCAACATATAATCATGTGTAGAAGATACTTGGCACGGCTTTCATTTTTCCTGACCACAACATCGGCGGCTGTCCGCGGGCTCACGGCTAAGCCGACGACGGAGAGTTTGAAGGATTGAGCTTGAGTTCTGCGAGCCAACTGATAAATGTGCTGGAGCCGCCACGTGGTCTGTGAAACCGGGGATGTTTAGTGGAATAACAAGCCTGTCTCTGGTATTTGCACAAAAACAACAAAAAAATAAAAAGATCAGGTAGCAGGTGGCTGCATTTACTGTTAAGTGGTGTGTGTGTGAGCGTACAGGTGTCTGCACCGCCGATGATGGAACGCTTACGGTTGCGAGAGGTGAGTGCATGCGTGACTCGGCGTTTGCGCTCGTTTCAGGATCAAATGCTTCGGCAACGATGTTGAGAGACGCAGAGGAAGGAGGAGTGTTTTTTTGTCTTGTTCGTTGCATACATTTCTGTTCTAATGGAAGAGGATCTGAAAACGCAGTCACTTTCCATTTCAGCGACTGTATGTGGGGACGTTTTTAACATCAAGTTGCACACTAAAAGCTTTTGTGTGGTTTGTGTGTGTGTGTGTGTGTGTGTGTGTGTGTGTGTGTGTGTGTGTGTGTAGCTCACCGATGTAGACTCTTCTGCTGTAGCGTTGCATCAGCATCAGCACAAACACATGCAGAGGAATCAAGTTGATGATAAACACATAGCCCCCCCATGCCGACACCTGGAACACACACACACACACACACACACACACACATAAGACACGTCAGTCAGCCTGCTGGGACATCGTCTTCTCTCTGAAACGGTCTTCTTCATTGAACCGGCCCGCCTGATCAATTATTCTTCATTTAGTTTCAAACGAGGTAACCACGCTGAGTCGAGAGTTTCCTGTTAAAATGCTACAAATCAGCTTTGCGGGAAGGAAGTCAGGTTTGCCTCATTGACGGGAGATTAATCGAAACCTGAAGTCCTGTTGAGACGCAATGGGTTTCCCACATTGTTGCCGACAGCTACTAAAAAAACTATTTAAAACAGTTGGATTATTGGAAAAATGCATGTCACAAAATGGATGAAACAAAACTATACATTAAACAACCACGACCACTTCAGAAAGACAAAGAAAGAGAAATAATTTCTCAATATCGGCACCCAATGGAGAGAAGACAAAAAAATTATATATAAAGCTGTGGGGAAAAGAACTAGGTGCGACTATTAGAGAAGACAAATGGTTGCATCATTTTGAGACAGACAGTCCACAACATCACCACGTACTTGGAGAGAAAACTGTTGTAAGAATGTAACTGTTAACTCACAGGATAAGAGCTCAAGAGTGATGTCGAGAGAAACGGACGATGTTTTCATATCAAGGACTAGATAAGAGTGTGAACCACTGAATATGTCACTGGAATAAATAGGTTTTGTGGAGACAGGTAATCCTGATCTTTTCATGATTTCTTTTTTTTCCCCCTTTGTGTACATGTGATCTTTCTGTAATGAAAAACCAATAAAATAAAAAACAATTCTGCCACAATGGTGTATTCATGTGAGATTGAAAGTTACTGTAGCTTTTGACTCATTACGGCTCCACGTAACGCACGCGCACACGCACACGCACACACACACACACACACCTAAATTTTCAAACAATTAAACTGAAGTACATCAATCTATACACATAACCACTGGAGGCACCTTAAATAGAATCATTCAAGAAGGGATGTAAAACTATCTCACTGCCTCTTTACTATTAGACATAAGTACAGAGCTATAAAAACCTGAATTATATAGAATCTATAAAAACTAGGCAATCACACTGTACATGTTCGATGCGGCAATAACTTTTAAAGCTCTACTGAAATTGTACCTCAACCGTTTTTGAGGTCCGCTAAATACCGCAGCGCCGGATGTAGGAGCTATAAAAACGACTCCACAAAAACACCACTGACAAGCTTTCAACTGCCTATACTTGACTACAGCAAAGGGGAAATGGAAACAGTGAGAGCACTAGACAATCAAGAGAGGAGAGCATAGAGCAGTGTTGAGGGAAAGAAAGACAGAGGAAAAGAGAAAGGAAAGTTGGGAAGTGTTAGAAAGTGAACTGGAGAGAGGGAGAGCGAATTCAACGGGGAAAGGGATCGCGTGTACGCAGATTGTTTGATGATCCTTTATTCGCAGCTGCTTGTCGGAAAGAGCCCCGTTGCGCCCGCTCGGTATGATGAAAAGTGCATTCATTACACTTCTGCGACCACAGGAAAACTGAGCATCATCATGTCTAATTAATAAAAAACATTAATATGCTACATTAAGGCAGAGAGTTAAAAGAAAACTCCAGAATAAATTCTGTGTTGAATGCTTAATTATAATCTGGCAGTAGTTGGCATCCGTTTTCTCAGATGGTGACGGCCATTTAGTAGCATGGGAACTGTAACTTGAATGAGTCAATTTCAAATTCAAGTTAATTTACACAACTATAAACATGCCAATTCCTACGGAGTACGTATGATAACAAAGAGAGAAAAACAAATCGGGCATTACCATTTAAAAACATTTAAACGGGTCTTTCTCTGCAATCTACAGCCGGCACAAAGACGACGAGGACACGCCACCCCGTCCCCCGCGGTAACTGTGAAGCTCTGTGAATCAATAGGCATGTTTGTGCATTCATGGCATGTGTTAATTCACAAAAACCATGCCAACCGCACCAGTGACTTTCCATGTAAATTTAACAAAAAAGAGCCTCTTTAAAATATTGATCCATCCGAGTTAAACTCTCTGGCGTCACTGAGGTGCATTGTTGACTCAGAGTGTAAAAGTCAACATCATTTTTAATGCTTGTTTTTTTCCCTTTGGGTATTTAACTGGGTATACCATGTCAGAGGGATAGAAGACAGTGGATGGAAAAATTCCCATGGTCACTCCAACAACTGGTGTATTTACCATTGTGCTAGTTACATCATTTGTAATTCACTTACCAAATTGGTGTTAAAGCAGGGTTTAGTAAGTCAGCTGGCATAGGTCATCCTTGTTTGCCATGTAGTGTTATCAAGGACCAACATTATTTCTAACCAAGATTAAGAATCCTCATCTGAGGCTGTACTTCAGCACAGAGGTGCTAAATGCTAACGTCAACATGGTAACATGCTCTCAATGACAGCGCCAACATGTTGATGTTTAGTGGGAGTAATCTTCACCACCATCACCTTCTTAGCTCAGCGTGTTTGCATGCTATTCACGAGTCAGAGATCGGTAAATGTGGTAACCTGGATGCGTCATGCAGGTGGTTACCAGCACCTGTAATTCAGTAAACTCTACGATGCAACTTGCTTGCAGATTTCCCTCTCAAGTGTTTGGATCATTGCCTGCAGAGTGCACAATCGACCCGAGGAAAAAGATGGGAGGTACTGACCATCTGGCCACATTAGAGAACCACACAGTGATGAATGCCCGAGACAAAAACCAAAGCTGTGTGTGTGCATGTCTGAGTGTGTGTGTGTGTGTGTGTGTGTGTGTGTGTGTGTGTGTGTGTGTGTGCGTGTGTGTGTGTGTGCATGCATGCATGCACAAACAGGCTTTATTTGAATTTATGGATCTAACAGCCAGCCCTTTGCCCGAGCCAGAGGCTAACAGGTAAGGGCAGGAATCAGAAAATGTTTGGAGCAAAGTCTTTTAGCCATTATCGCTCTCTGCATTTCATACCGGGCTTATCTGATGACCGCGGGGCCGCTCAGAAGAGGATATAGCAAACACAGCATGCAACAGGGAGAAGGGTTTTACCGCGTGTGTGTACACAGGTGTTTGCAGCCTGAGCCATGTGCTCTTGTCCATTTATGAAAATGAATGTTGTTCTGCTTATTGAACCCTCTCCAACACCAGCAGTGACTTTAGTTCATTAAGAGTTTAAGATGACATTAGAGACAATAATGATCACGGGTCAACAGAAAGGTTGTCGTTGCAACGCAGAATGCTGTAAATCTACTTAGATTCAACCAGCAACAGTTCAGAACAGAAACACCCCACTGAGTCAGTTTCCTGTATCTGTGTCACGTGGGTTTCGCCACTGCACCGCCCTGTTAGGAGACTAGAGGCAGGTCCTGTGTCTATTAACTCCAATGGGAGAAGTGAACGTTAATGTAGATCATGACTGATTCTTTCGCTCTACAGACATTGGATCCATTTTTTTACAAAGCACAGCTGAGGCTGATGGATAAGTCTCTTTTTTTTTCAAGTATTTGGTCCTGAAATTACAACTTTGACCTGGTGCCGGCGCTAAATGGAAGATCAACAGATTGTCAAATCCAGTCAAAAGCTGTTGAGAGATTTCACTCAAACCACAAATGTCGAACTCATGTTGGTTCTAGAGGAAAAAGTCAGATGATCGGCAAAATCATCAGGGTACATATTCTGGGGAAAATTAATGTCAGTGAAAAATGTGCATATCCATCAAGTAGATGTAGATGATATTCCACGGGTGAACACGTAATCGGCTGATGGCACCATTAGAGGCTTCGTACTCTGGGGACCGAGAATGTCTGTATAAAATTGAAGAGAAATCCATCCAATAGTTGTGAAGTTTCAGTCCGGATCGACCGACCAACCATCGCGTATCCCTAAAGCCACGCTGCTAGCATGGCTAAGAAGTTAAGCAAAGTGACATCTATTTAACAGTCACCTGATGCACTTTGTGTTCAGGGCATTTAATCAATACTTGATTAAGCAAAGGAGCTTTTGGTGTGCCCTGATGTTACAGGTTGTTCTGCTAGAGGGGACTGTGGAGGATTTAGAGAGAGCGAGCGAGAGAGCAAGAGCGAGGTAAGCCAAAGCTTTGGGAATGAGCAGTGCAGTTGATCTGCTTTTGCTCTGTCCTCTTGTTATTCCACCCGCTCCACCCTCCCCCCTTGAGGGATGAACGGGGGATGTTGCGCAGCTACCAAAATAGTTCCTGTGGCTCCTGTCCATCAGTAGGGTCCTGCTGCTCCGATCCTCTTCTTAATCTCGTCCTTCTCCGTCCTCTCCCCTCTGATTACACCAATATCCAGGCATGGAATCTGTCCCCGTTTTGTCTCCACATCTGCTTTACGAGTGTCACATTCAATTAAGCCCCATGGGAAAATGTTGTGATGGCTATATCCTGATTAAAGTGACAGCTTATGGGGATATAAAAAAAAAAAAAAGTAGGGATGGGTAAAGGAGTGGATGCAGTGCTTTGTGTGCAGGATCAAAGGGAGGCAGTGCGGGCGGTCGGGAGGATGGTGGTGTTGATGGAGACATACACGGCTAGTTTGCTGCTCACTGCTAGAGGACTCATCCGCAAAAGTGGGTGGGCTGCAGATACAGTACAGAGGAACGTCACATCACCGAGGAGGGGGGTGGGGTGGGGTGGGTGATAATAAGGAGAACGAAGCATGGAGACTCGATGTTCCCATTGCTTCCGACGAGGACGGCGTGAAAGTTACACATCACAACATATTCTCTGTGCGGTCTTATCCTCCTGTGTTTGTCTCCGTCTCGCTGTCCACTCTGTCCTGTTCCCTGCTTATCTCTCCACATGTCTCCTTGTCCTTTTGTCTCCATTCTCCATTTTGCCACCTATTCTATTCATCTCTCCATCACTCCTCTATCTCCCCCCCCAATCCTCTCCACGCCCCCTCTGACGCTGTGGCCCTGTGTGATCGATGAAGCTGGATTTTGGTAATCTGTTTCATTTGATATCTGTCTCACTGCCGGCCACAGAGACTTAGCCTGGAATGAGCAAGAAGCTGGAGTTTTTTTTTTTTAGGTGCTCCAGCTCCCTAACACACACACACAAACAATCTGTCGCTGAGGCAGTGAGCCCGGATCGTCTTTTTTTTCTCATCTCTCTCATCAATCCCCCGATAGGTTTGAGCCCAAACTCATAAATAATGCAGACGACACTGGCTAAACGGCTCCTCCTCTTTTTCCATGCCTCGCCATGTCAACGCTGGACACAGGACAGTAGCCCCCCAAACACTAGCATCCCAGGAGCATTGATAATTATCAAGAACCAGATCTGAATTTGAAAGGAGCTCCAAATACATTTAAAGTGGGATTTGTAGAGAAAAATGCTGTTTCAACTCCTGAAGGCAAAGTGTGTAAAAAATGGCAGAGCCAAAGCTGCTTTACAAAAGACAGTTGCAATACATTTTAAAAGTCTGACTAAAAACACATTTTACAAGAATGAAAACGCCTTGTTGCTAATGATGAATGCTGAGGTTTGTGCGTCTTCACTTACTCAAATAATGGGAAAAGAAATGGAGAAAGGTCGATAAGGACCGGAACCAGAAAAACCTTTATTATACCGAACCGTAACTCAGTGACAAAATGTCACAAAAGGTAGTGGGTTGCACAGCAGTAAAACAGACACACAAGCAAAAAAAGAACATGTCAAATATTTACATCAAATACAAATAAAAAAAAACAATTGTAAAATGCATACAAGTTAAATTACAGGCCTAAATAAAAATATAAATATGGGAACAAGAAGTCATGATGTGATCTTGACTTACAATTCAATCAAATCTGGTTATCGTTAGTTTGTACCTTGTGTGTGTGCGTGTGTGTGCGTGCGTGCGTGTCAGTGTGTGTGTGTGTGTGTGTGTGTGTGTGTGTGTGTGTGTGTGTGTGTGTGTGTGTGTGTGTGTGTGTGTGTGTGTGTGTAATCTCACCATGTAGAAATAGGAGAGACAACAGCCAATGGCCCAGAACACAGAGCCCGTTTTCACCGACTTCACCTACAAGGGAGACAGAGAGTCACAGTAAATAGTTATGAATACATCCATAAACCGTACGCGTCAGCATCAAGTAAGACATGTATACCCACAGTTTGTGTATCAGGGACATTAGCAACAAAAGCACCATAGGATGCACTTTCTGTGAGACAATGACATGATGTTCTCCTTAGACTATAATAGAAAGAAATTATCTGGACCACGGCCAGTCACATTATTAAGCGTTCAAGCTGTAATCAGTACAAATGACTATTATGCAAAGATAAATTATAACGTTATCATGATCCGTTCAAATGTAATCTGTAAACTTGAATAATACAGTTGTTTGAAGGAGATGTTTTCAGAGGAATTATGACTTGTTTAGCTTCCTGCCACTAGTTCTGAGCAGCTTATAATACATAATTAAAATGTAACAAAAAAATACTGATTCCAAACTTCTGAAAGAAACCAGAAGTGATTGTTGGAACAGTGGAAAGACAAACAAGAGTTTTGATGAGTTGAGATGTAATGTCTTTTACGATGATCAGCGAGGTTAATCTACTGTTGCTGTTGGCTTTGAGGAAAGCATAATAATTGTATGCTTTGTAGTAAATAAACTATAATAATTGTCCAAATCAGATGATTTTATTTATTTTTTTAATAAGCCAACATTTTCCATTTCTGCGAGTTCTTTGAACACTGATGCTTTCAATAATCCTTAAAGAACTCCATCGTCTAAAAAGGGTTTGTCAGAAGCCAGCGCAGTGTAATATGAAATGAAAATGGTTAAAAAGCGCTAAACCCTCATATTTTGTGCATCTTTAAAAAGCAGTTCAATGATCACAGTTAAACAATCATAGCAGATGTGGAATAGCCAGCTGTGCTTAGAGAGCTGATGAGAGTGGTTCAGACTAGACAAGCGAAAACATCTTGTAAACAACAAGCTCTCCTTCCCCGCCACAGGCCGATAAAGCAGGCAAGTGTACACATTAACATTTAAAAACACACAGGGAAGGAGAACACACACACACACACACACACACACACACACACACACACACACACGACTCAATAGACTTGAGGAGAAAAACTGGGGGGGAGAAGAGGAGGTTGTCAAGAAGCTTGATCCAAAAAAGGCTGAGATTCGCTGATGGGGGTGAATCAATGATCGTTGGACTGTGGTGGTCCCGCCTTGCCCAAGAACCAGAACAGACTTCCGGATCAATTCTGCACAGTTAAGACACACAGACACCGCTTCATACCGTCTGTGCGTGCAGAAATACAAAAACAAACTGCTCCAGTGGGGCTTTCCTCTATGTGTTGAGGAGGGGCACAGTAAGTAGGTCTGTGATGACCTGATGATTATCATGTTCCTCTATAAGAAGGAGGAACTTCTGATGTTCGTTGCTCTGTTTGGGTCAACAGGACTAAAGCCAAATTCAGTAGGGATTTGTTTCTCTAAGGGAGATGGGGTGATTTTAACACTATAAGCGCTGGAAACTAACTTTGATCCAGTCTGAAGTTAGTTTCCTGCAAATTGGAGCATTTTTACAGTGTATCAAAGTTTGTATACATAGAGCTACATTTACTGTTTAATGCAGTTTTACAACAATCCTGCATAAATCATAACGGTAGGATGTATTGCAGGGCTGTTTTATTAGACTGCATTAGCTGTAATTGGATGTAAACTGACAACTGAGCACTTTTTCCATAAACAGTTCCACGCCGTTGAGTCTTTGCTTTTGTTTAATCGTGAAAACAAGCATGACGATCCTTGGAATGTGGGTGGTGAGTTTAGGTCAAATTCGTATGCGTGTTAAGATAAACAAATGGATTTTATATTTTTATGTATGCGCTGGTTTGGGAGGACACCCCGGGTTCAACTGGGCAGGTTGCCGTGTTCTCACTTTGGCTGGGCCAAAGGTTGCGTGCGGCCTCGCGTCGTCCATTCAGAGGCATGTGCATGTTCAACTGGTGCCACCACCACCACCACCACTCGCCTCTTCCAACTGCCCTCCCAGCCTCCACTCTCTTTGTCGAGACACAGAAGTCGCACAGTGTGATACTAGTCCAGCTAATTAAATGTGAGCCGAGAGAAAGCGCGGAATTACTGTTACAACAATGTAAGCATGGTGCACAGGGTTAGAGCAACGGGGGGAGGCAGTGCTACTCTGTGTGTGTGTGTGTGTGTGTGTGTGTGTGTGTGTGTGTATCCATGTTACTAAGAGCCGGTGTTAAAAAGAGCAGCTCTCCTGGGTGCGAGAGGATTCAATTATAGATTATAGGAGAGAGAGAGAGAGAGAGAGAGAGAGAGAGAGAGAGAGAGAGAGAGAGAGAGAGAGAGAGAGAGAGAGAGAGAGAGAGAGAGAGAGAGAGAGAGAGAGAGAGTGTGTGTGTGTGTGTGTGTGTGTGTGTGTGTGTGAGTTGGGAGGGGGTAAACAGAGATTAAGCGTGTGGAGTTGAATGGGTTATTAGTGGATAAAATGAAGGAGTCGGATAATGAAGATTGGGCTGAGACTTGAGAGAGCGGCTCTCGGCTTTTTTTCCCCTAACGTGGAGGAAATGACGGAGGGGGGAGGTGTAACGAGACGAGGAAGAGAGGGCAAGAAAGGAATGAGCAATAATGAGATACAGTGAGAGAGAGCGAGGTGGGAGGAAGCGGCAGGACGAGGAACACTGCCAGAGCAAAACATTGACAGGGACAAAGGAAGACAAAGACAATTAAAGGCAGACGAGATGGAAGAAAGACGGAGAGGAGGGAAAAAGGGAAACGCAAAGACAAATGTGGGTAAATGACACTGATAATGGGAAGCAGTGGCGCATGGCCGCGATGATTGTTTTTCAGGGCCCTCGCCAAATAGAACGGAGCGTGCGAGAGGCGGCAGGTGAGCGGAGAGGGATTTTTTTCCCCAATGGCACCGCTTCACTGATGACACATCACTTTAAGAGGCTGCGATGAACACCTGCCTCACCTGGAGATGTATTGTCCATTCACGCAAGATGACAAGAGGCCATTATATTATCGCAGAGACAAACAGATGTCCCCAACACACACTAATAAACATTTCCTGGTGTGAGACAAATGGTTATGGTTGGATTGGTCCTGGAAAGTAAATGGCGGATTTTGGAGACTCCCTGCAGAGTGTAAAAAATTTAAAAAAAATAAATAAATAAAAAAAGATTTCAGATGGACACAGGAGGAAAACGTCTATGTATTCGGGAAAAGAACCCACATTAAATGGGTAAGGATCAGGGCTCCCTTGTTAATGTTTAAAAGGTGCCAAATGTGCTATAAAAGTTTTTTTAATGCCTGCTGTGGAAATACGAAACATTATCTACCCGTCTACATAAAGAGACTGACAAAAATATATAAAAATTACACATTTTTAGAAAGTTCTTTTTCATAACGCAACTCATTAATGCAAAGAGAGCAACCCAGTTTGCAATCCTTGTTGCACAACCGTCTCTATCAACAAAAATGTCTGACATCCCTTTTGTCCTTGCCTTAAATTACCAAGGCAAACGGTCTTGATGGATGGTACGATCTACTTCAGGACGGTGATAAAACATAAAAAGTTAGTCTGTAGTCTCGCTGTCAATTATAGTTCTTTAAAAAAAAAAAAATTAAATTGTGGTTTGTATCCGTCTGTACATACATGTACATATAAAAGTCTGTGTATACATTTGTACATAATATACATTTCCTGAGTATGTTTAGCTCCAGAAACACAGTATGTTGGAGGATGCAAACCCTCACGCTGACACTAGCAGCTGTTTGATTTCACTCTGCTGAGCCGGCAAAACAGACAGAGTCAGATGTGTAGCATCGGGACGGTAAACACAACAGGTACGCTCAGCCAGCCACCTGGACTCCAAACTGTAGGTCATCGCCAGATCAGCTACAGTGAGCGAGTTGCCCGCCAGCTTAGTGACTAATACCGCCATGACACCACATGTAAACACGCATCAGGGCCTGATGTGACAAAGCGACAGCCTGGGACGGCTGAATCCTTGGACAGATTAAAGCTTGCTTCCAACCCGGCGGCGACTGTACTTCCAAGCGTGTTATTCTGTGACAAACAGCAGTGAGGCATGACGAAACACCTGCATCACTACTTCTGTCTAAATGAAAGCCTCCACCGCACGGGCATGTCTTCACGCTTGTGCATAAAGGGAAATCAACGCCTTGAAGGTAAAAACTAAACTTGGACAAATATCCTACGAGCTTCTATTAGCACCTCACACACTGCCTGTGGCACGCATGTTGGATCCCTTGTCTGTTTACTTGCTGGAAGCGCTGGGATGAGGACAGTAAGAGTAGCAGGTTTCTTCTCCCCGGCCTGTCTAACATTCAACTAATTTGTGTAGATTTTTTCCCCATAGAAATTGAAATAACCGTTGGATTATCTAACTCCAAAGCCAGGAATTTCTGTCCGTCTGTGTCCTTCACATATCTCGAGAGATTTACATCAAGTCTGAATGGTCTATTGCTGGTGACCCGAAAGAGTCAAAGATTAATATCAATAAAGTTTGAATAAGCAAGCGAACAGCACTGAGCAGCAGCAGAGGGTGGATTTCTTTTTTTAAGATATACTAAACAAAATGTGTCTTTTTACAAATGCATTTTCAATGTATTAATTGTCAAGCATTGTGCAGAGTTTTGAAGCATCTAATACAACTATATGTTTCATCTAAAGCCCCCTATAAACAGATATCTTCAGGCTCACATAAACAACATCAAGTGAATCGATTTTGATGTTTACCAATTAAACTTCTTTGACGATCAGGAAAACATGTCAGGGCTTGACATTAAGCTTTTTTTAGACAAGTTACGAGGGATTTGGACAATTGGACAAAAAAAAAAAAAAAGAAAAGTCTAAAAATCTCAATATTTGCTCCGATTAAACATTTGGGCGTCTGATTAAGCAAGTTGTTTCAAATGCTTATTTAGCCGGCTTGTGCTGCCAACCGGCTGCTAACAGATAACATTAACTAGCTCTCTTCCTGCCAATTTCAACAGATTTGTGGTTCACAATGCAGCATCTCCCGATTGTATATTTATACTGAATATTGGCCCCTAATAAAGATCACAACTATTTTTCACTTGTCCGATGGATTGAGTAAAACAAGACTAAATCTGTCTAGAACAGAACATGTACACTGAATGCTGATGAGAATCGTTGCATGGCCTCCAAATACGTAAGTGTGGAACTCCAGCGGTCTTGCTCTGTTTCGAGCTGTGACGGAACTCTAACAGCTGCAGGCGGTCATGTTTGAACGCTGCGGGTACAATGAAAAAAATGATGCACCAGTTTAAATAAAACTGGTGCATCATTTGCCTGCCTTATCTCTGGAACTCTGGTGCAGTTGGTGTGAACCAGCATTGAATGACACGTCTACGTACAACTACCCAGCTACAGCTGGTCAAGAACTGACATGTGGCTTATTTACATGAGTCTCCAATAGGATTGCAGCATCCTATCATGTAATCTTTCCTGGATAATACCCAAAGCTTCTAAGCTATACAAAAGAGAAAGAATGGAATTTGCCAAAGTAAACTGAGCAGCAGGAGCAATGCAAAGAAGGCGACACAAAGAAGCTTTAGAATAAAGGTGACTGTCAGTCTGAGCGGCTGAATCTCTCTGGTAATTCCTGTTCTTCATATTTGTCTAGTGTATTGTTTAAAGTCATAGATCAATATGGCCGTTGGCAGTGTTAACTACAACTGCTTAAGTTAACAGCCAAGCATAGAGTGCTGCAGGGATGATGTAATTTTTGTAGGCCGACGTGGATGTTAGCATTGCACCGATTCCCTTGACAAAAGCCAAAAGGCCATTGGATTTTAGATTACTGCACAAAATAAACTGTGTGGCAAAAAAAAAAGTCCATGATACTTGGACGATTTGTTCAGCAAGATAATCTAGACAAATGATGTCAAAGGCAGAAGAAACGTTGGGCTATAAACAAACTACACCACGATCACATATGCACAAAGAGGGTGTGAAGGCGGACAAGTCAAAACTTTACTTTCAAAACTGACGTATTCACTAAACATGAAAATATCTTCAGCTCTTTTCAACCACGGGCCTTTCTCAGGCATCTTACCAAACACCCGTTGATTTTGAGACGAGGGAACCAGAAGTGCAAAAATGCTCATTCCCAGACTCGTTCCTGCAGCGCTCTGTTGAGGATGAATTAGCTCCGATGATATAACGCTCTTTCACTGCTGCATGTCTGGAAGAAGGCCTTGCAGGTGAAGACGGCTTGCTAATTGCAGATCACTTTATTACAGTCTATTCAATCTTTTGCTTGATCTCTTTTACATTGATACATTTGACAATATTAAATTTGGCCTCCCTTCAAACATCCGTATTCATTTGACACCTGCTCCTGTTAACGGTGCAGGTGTGACATTCTTTCAGAGTGATGACTAATTGCTCCACTGTAACCACTTCCTTTTATACTCTCTCGCTTGCAGACTACAGGAACGCGGAGCAATTTTGTTAATTGAAAATCATTTTTATAGACTCCATGGGATGACAGGATATTGTATAAACAAAAAATATGCCCACCGTGCTTTAATGATTGGCAGTGATGACCGCGCATGTAGAGTTTTCCTCCAGTGATACGCTCCAACGTCAGCAGCTTTTAACCTTTACGGCATCGCGTGCTGCCCATATTTATTAATTCAATCGCGTGACGTTCAAGCCACTAATCATGGCCTGCAGAGTGGCAACTCTTATGGCACCCACATAGCTGAATTCCTTCATTCAGATTTACGAGACTCCTGGTTCACTACGGTGCTGCAGCAAACCAACGATCACTAGTTCTACATTCAATCCAAACTCTTCCCTTCTCTGTTTGGAACGAGTTACCCAAACTTGATTCCGTCAGAAAAAAAAACAACTTTCAGTCTTCAAAGTCACTCTTAAATGTTACTTCATGCACCGTCAAGAAGTGTGGCATCTTGTGTCAGGTGGAACAGTTACGGCACCCTTTAGGTATTACGATGCTGACCTCTTTGATGTGAGGAGAAACCTGGTTTAATAGAAAAAAGGCTGAATACTTTAAACAGGTTATCTGCTAATGCTTTCCATCTCAAGTTTTCTTTTCACATAAGACGTGTTGTGGCACTATCATTCTTATTGGAGTATAACAGTTGAAAATAAAATAAAGTATGCATCACTGAACGGGCACAGCTCAAAACATGTCAAGGTCAACTCCAATAACAAAAAAAAGACACACACACACACACACACACACACACACACACACACACACACACACACACACACACACACACACACACACACACACACACACACACACACACACACACCTGAGGGGCTGTAAGGCAGCTGCTGATACAAATGAAAAGAGAGGACACAGTGAAAAGTCTCTTTCACACATCTTCCAGCTTGAAAAGCCCTTTACTTCTCTCCACTGTGGCAGACCATTTCACAACAATTTTTGCACAGTGGTTCCTGCAAACATCCAAGTTGTATTCAAAAAAATAACACGTTCTACTCATGCGTGCAATTTCTTTCGTTCCGTCAAGGTCTACCTCGCAGAACAAGGATAACCGGGTCAAATTCAATTTGAAAATAAACGGGAGGGAAAATATTTTTTTGTCACATACAAAACAAACCTGACCTTGTTGAGAACAGTGATGGAGCAGATTCAATGAGGTCAGCTTCCCTGTTGGCACACAGGTGAACCTGCTGTGTTTACTTTGTGTATTTCCCAAAAAGGAAGGTAAAGTGTGTGTGTGTGTGTGTGTGTGTGTGTGTGTGTGTGTGTGTGTGTGTGTGTGTGTGTGTGTGTGTGTGGGGGGGGGGGGGGGGGGATTCAACCTTTAACCCGAGAGTTTCAATTTTGGCTCTTAAAGGTCATCTTATTGTGAAGGTTTTACGGCACAGCATGCTGTTTCCTGAGTTCCACGAGGTCTGCAAAGATGCCCAGTGTGCCTTTCAAGTCTCTGGATAAATAATTCAACATCTGAGGCCAAGTAAGATTGAAAATAGGGCTTCTTTTCCGACTACATAAAGCACATCCTCGAAAAATGAACAAACTTCACTGTTAGGGGAGACATATATATTTTTCAGCCAAAATAGATTTAAAAGCTGACGCAGCACGTGTTTAGGCTTTATTCTGATTCCCAACAAAGGAGGAAGTCAAACTGACCATGAAACAACATCAGAGGCGTACATACATTTGCCTATATAACGTTTCCATGTACACTTCCTTATTGCCCCTTCCCATTCCAGGACCGGTGTACATACCCAGAGGTAGTAGGTGAACTGCAGGGCGAAGATGGCGATGCCCTCATTGTCAAAGGAGCCGGCGACGGAGCGCGAGATGTAGCCCGGGACGATGGCGATGAAGCAGGCCGCCAGCAGACCTGCACCCTGGTTCCACAGCTCCCGCGTCAGCAGGAAGGTGGAGATGGCCGTCAGTCCGCTGAACACCGGTGCCAGAAAGACGCACACGTCGCGGATGTGGACGGTGATGTGGAGCAGGTTGAGCATGTAGTGGATGAGGCCGGCGGTCACCATTAACCCCGGGTATACCTGAGAGATAGAGGGAGAGAGGTGACACACCAGTAGAGCGATGGGTATGAAGAAGAATCTCTGAGTATTTTTTTTCCCCAAACAAAAAAGAAACATTTGATTGTTCTAGTTTCTTAAATGTGAGAATTTACTGTAAAATTAATATCTTTGGGTTTTGGACTATTGGTCGAAGAAAAAAGGATTTTTTCTTGTGGACCAATCAACTAATCAAGAACATAATTGGCGGATTAATTAATTAAAATCTTTTGATGCATGCTTAGACATAAGCAGTGGTAGGTGAGTGACAGGAGACGAGAGAGGAAGCATGAAAGGAGCCAAGAGGGCAAAAATGTTTCGGAAGGAGATAGCATAACAAACAGGAGGACATCATTTACAGTCACGTAAAACGGAAAAAAATACAGCAGCTCCTTACATTTGAGAATCTGGAACGTGCAAATGTTTGACATATTTTGCTTAATAAACGACTTGATGTAGTTTGGTTCATTTCTTTGAGATCAAGAGGAAAAAAATGATATATTGTGTCATTTTAGTTCTGGTCCGGTTTCTGTTCACACCGATTTTTTACAAACGAACCAATAGGAGCAAACACAGTCAAACAGACAGACTCGTTGATCAGACAGTTTTTTTGGGATAGTCATACTGCATCATCAAGGCCCACATGGGTGAATCTAAACTCTGGTGACTGACAGGTGTTCATGCAGCACTTTAATACTTCTGATGTGCATATTTATGTTCTTTGGTGTTACAAAGAGCTCACGGAGGAATCACTGATTATGAGCATAATTAGTATTATTAGACTGCAAATTCACCAAGTTATGAATAAAGACTAAAAGGACAAAAAGGAGATATCTTATTCAGTAATGATTCAGGGCTTATAACTGTCAGATCACTGTCGCACACCTTTTACTGGACTTAATGAACTGACTGAGCACAAAGTTGTATAAAAGCACAGCAGTTTTAACAGCATTTGACCCTTTAATCAGAGAAATGACCTGTGCCAACGCACATATGAGTCAGTTATAAAATGTACCTCCTGAACAGACATCACAATCAGCAGATAGATTTACTATGACTTCAGTGGTTTAATTATTATAAATGTGAGACTGATCGGCCAGTCCACAGTCATGGCTGATCAGCTGAAAACCGGCCAGTTTCGATCGGTGGCCGATTGATCGGCTGCATTTCTACTCAGGTCTCTAATTAGCTGGTGCATAGGAGACCAAAGATTCAACCGATCTCATTCAATGATCATCAACCATGTCTTGCCTATTGACTCGGAGGACTGGACTCACTCTAATGGAGCGGTATCCTGCCATGTACAGAACTACTCTTGTATTTATTATCCATTTCAAACTCCACAGAGTAAAAAAAACATTACCCAGCCTGCTTTGAGTTTTGGCTTGATAGCTAAAAAGTCATCGGGCATAATTTATCAGCACTTTTTCTCTAACTTGGTATCCCAGAATACATTACATCGCTTGTTCATTATGAAAATATCATCAACTAGAACTGACAAAAGCGGTTACAAAAAAAAAAAGCACTCGAGTCATTGTCCTTTTGGCAACAAAGAGCGGTTTATTGGCTTGACAGCCCGCTGTTGTTATGGACTGTCACATTAGAGGAGCCTGCCTTCCTTATCTACAGCTTAGGAGAAAGAGCGTCTGACGGTCTTTCTCCAGGGAATGGAGGCTGGGTGGGAGTGGTGGGGGGGAGAAGGGGAAAAAGGGAAATAAGGGAGAGGGCAGCTGGACTGGTCTAAGCAGGGAGGCACTTAAGTGTCACATTAACCGATATCTGCTCGTCCGTCTTCCTAACGGTGTGACCCATCCGAGTGCTTAGAGACTTAACGCTATCATACACAATT
>NW_027176329.1:11160884-11300884 GCF_023349555.1 Cebidichthys violaceus | reverse complement strand
GCTGCTGCTGGTAAGCAGGGGGCACCAGCAGCGGGGGGGGAATCTGTCAAGTGAACGGCTCACTGTTGCTACTGGATTGTGACTCAAATCCATGCTGCCTGGCGGAGGCTTATGGGACTCTATGGTACCCTTGCACTGCCTAACCCCAGACACACACACCAGTGAGGATACCCATGACAACACACTGAAGACCTGCTTCTCATTTTTCTTGCATTTACCACCAATGAGGACGTAAACACCAACTACATATCAATATGTTTGAGCGATCCCGACAGCGTGTATAGACATATCTGATTCTTTAGACATGTAAACTGTACAAGTACCTACATGTCAGTATTTATGTTTGCAATTTTTTTTTACCTTAACATGATTATTATGATTTAAAGTAGAACTTTATGCCAGACTGACTGCAGACAGTTTGCTGCTCTGATTATCCTTTAATATAAAAGGGATTGAAACTGCAGATTTTGCAAATCCCCCTCAAATTCTTGCCATGGCCAATATAAAACTTCCATCCATCCACCCTTTTTTTTTTTTGCCACTTAAGTAGGTCAAATTCACAATGGCTAAGCAAAGTAGTCCAGACTTCCCTTTTTCCCTAGTCAGCATCTACCAAAGCATTTCCAGGCCATGTGGGATGTGTAACCCCCCACCAGCATGTTCTGGGACTGCCTGGGATTTTTGTCAAGGTAGACGAGCCTGGTCCACCTCCATAGGGATGTGTGTAGGACCCTTTCTGGTCAGACTCCTAAACCGCCTCAACTAGCTCTTTTTAAAAACACAAAGGAGCTGTGGTTCTACGGCAAGATGTTTCTGTGTGCCCTCGCTTTTTTCTTAAAGAATGAGCCCAGAAACCCTCGGTGGAAAAAAACCATTAAAGCGGCTTGAAACCCTGATCTCATTCTTTCAGTCACTACCCAGAGCTCATGACCACAGGTGAGAGATCAACTAGTAAATTCACAGCTTTGCCTTCAGGCTTAGCTACAACACCCACATGACTGGGAATTCTGCACCAATTTGCCAGCCAATCTGAGGCCCTAATCTTACCCCCACTCATGAACAAGACCCCAATTCACTTGTACTCCTGCACCTAAGCCAGCAACTTTCTCCTTGGCTGAAGGGTGGGGGGGAATCTAGCAAAGAGGCATGGTGGAGTTGCTGACTCTCATCCAAACCACTTTAGTGTCTGATTAAGCCAACAGCGCTCGGCAAAATGTCGCGATGCAATCCCGAGATAACCGCGCTGGAAACTCTCGACGCCTCAGCTGCTGTGCCTTAAGATTTTACCATTAAAAAAGAAAAAGCTGGGCAAAATCTTGGCAGAGCATAACTACTTCTGCAAAATATCTTTGAGAGCTGTGTATGTATCCACAGCAATAAGTCATTTTGGCAAGCGAATACTGCATCAGCGGCCCCGGCATCTCATGTGCCCAGTCCTACCCTAAGAGACCCTCTGCAGGACATGGTCATCAGCCATTTTCAAGTATAAAAAAAACAAACGCAAATTGAGCTCCATGACCCCCTCCAGTGTTCTTCCAAGATTAAAGATGTTCCATGACCAGGAAGGAAGCGGCACTGCTCCTCCTCAATCTGAGGTTCATCGATCGCCTGGAGCATCCTTTCCAGAACCCTTACATAAGACCTCTGAGGCTGAGCAGTGTGATCACAACCAGAAGCTGCTGGAGCACATCTTTTCCTTTAGTTATTTTTTTTTGTGTGAACCATCACCCACCGTCTCATCTCATTTCAATCATTTATTTTCCTGAACTTCACAAGAACGTAAGCAAATCTGTATTCCTCTAAAGTGTAGAATTAGTCAACAATGACACAAAAAATTAAATTTTTGGCTTGACTGCGTCGGTTTGAGGGAAAAAAACTCACCGTGCCGCCAACAATCCTGCCCAAGGGGTACCAGGCCCTCTCATCGAACCAGTTGAGGAACTCGTAGAAGCCATTTGTGGTGAGATGGTGCGTCGATCTGTAATTGAACCTGAAGCAACAGAAGAGGAAAAAAAGAAAAGAGGGCTGGCTGATTACAAGCACACACAAAGAAGAAACATCATTTTCCATTTATAGACCATAGTTTGCCAAAAAACGTTATCGCTATTGATGGACCAAAAACACTTAACTCGAGGAAAGAAAGAGTTATTTCCTCTCCAGATTTTCTGAAGGTGGTCTGAATGGGTAAGCTGCAGAGACTTCGCCTTGTTAGAATAGGGGCGATAAAGCCTCCATTCACTGTGTGTGCCTTTGTGTCGATGCCAACATCTCTCGGGTCAGCCTTCGGTTAAAAAACTGGAGAGATGAAGGGCGCCGCACCTACTGTGGCATTTTTTTTTTCCAGAACAAAGCCTGCTTATAGCACACAGATAACTAACTGCAACTGCTGGCTGAGGTGACAAAGGCGGAAAATGGGGCTGGTGCTGGGAAACAGAAAAAAAACGACACACAAAAACCCAGAGAATAAATATTAGGAATATCGCCGTAAAACAGGCCTTGATTCGCACCGTAGCGGCGGTAATCCGGGGGGGTTGGAACACTGTCAAGCAGCAGAACGAAAGAGCTGACACCGTCGAGAAGACTACTGCCAAAGACACCAAAGCAAGCGTTCAGTACATTTTCAGAGGCACCTCTTTTGCGGCACAGCTCATTAACGCGAGCTTCTTTATGGCATGTTCAGAGGCCCGTATACCTTATGCTCGACACTTCACGCACACAGACCATATAGCGAGGCAGGGCGGTTCGCGAAAGGACAATTACCCGTCTTAGCGGTCTCTAAAAGAGGCGTACAGCAGACCATCTGACATGAATAATCAGCTCTTTTACACACAAGGGATGTTCTTTGATTCAGACTATATCATGTAGAACAATATCTTCAGCCAGCAAACATGGGAAGGTTACAGCAAGCTACAAAACAACGCAAAGCCATGTTTATTTGCGATTTAGCATCAACGACCATAATTGTTGGGTTTCAAACATGGTGTCTCCTAAAGTGGCGTGGCTGTGGTAATTGAAGGCTGGGGAGCCTCAAAATGGTTTGAATTTGCATTCATGTACATCTTCAAATCAAACGCTAATGGTAGCTCTTAGGTGGACACATCACATTTAACACAAACACAAAATATGACCCGATGTTTTATTCATGCACATGCAATAGTTCATGAGAGCATTTCAAATGGGTTAAAACAAATGACGGGATCTGCACTTGAATCCACATCTATGCCAAAATGTTTTCAATTGGTCCCTTGGCCTTTGACTTCATAGTCATCTAAATCTCACTGAAATCTTCTCAACAGGTCTGTGAGACATCCTACTACCCAGACAGACAAACAAATAAAGTGGACCTACTGGGTCAAGGTAACTATGAGCACATCAATTCAAAAAGGTACAAGAAAGAAATGCCAACACAAAACACAAGGTATAGCTCATAAAAGCACAAGTAACACAGGCCTGTCAACAGCCAATCAGATCAACAGCATTTACTCACTTCCACCTCCTCCACATCCTGAGATTCAGTAGTTTAAGATTGCTGTGTGAACTTTTCATACAAACAATCACTTTAGGAGACAATAAGAAGGTTAAAGGATAACACCTGGAATCTTTGACGGATTAAATTATTCCGGGTAGTTTCAGGACAGTGGTGACAAAAAAAGAGCCTTGAAACCCAGAATGTAATATGACACTTAAATGCACTTAATGGGTTTAGTATTGACGGCTAACATAATTGTATGCAATTTAAGCAATACAAATGTAGGTTTTTCATAAAGTGATACCTAAAAGGCTAGTTATTCTAGTCTTATTTTCTCTTTTACACATTTACTGTTGCTACTTAAAGCGAAAGTATTATTTTTTTTATCAGATTAATGGATAAATAGATACAAAATGGGTAGAATACTGGATTACTAAATTAATCGATCGGGGGGGGGGTCGACGCATTTGACAGGTTGCACTGAAAAACACATTTCCAAGATATTTTGATGTTCTAGTAATTGTCCAGGAACGGAGAGCAATCTTCAAATTGAGTGACTTTTTCAATTCTCCGTGACAGCAGTTACTCATTACATGAGTGAGTCAGAGGCAGCAAAGTGATCGGAAATTAGATAGCAACATTCTCCTTTGGATGACAAAAATGTGAGAGAGAAAGGAAAAAAAAAGAAGAAGTATAACCGTCATTGTGCCTTTTAAAGTGATCTTGAGAAGCTATTGAGGAGCGGGTGTGTGTGTTTATCCTTGGGGCTCCTTGGGTAATCATATCACTAAACAACCAGAGGACCAGGGCCCTGAATCTGAGCACAGTACAGCCTCTATGGCAAACAAACCATCCGGCTGGAATGCAAGAGTCACACAGAAGAGAATAAACTTCCATTGTACTTTCAGCTCAGGTTTGTGTTGGCAAGAATAACTCACATTTTCCACAACTAAAGATTCAATCTTGTGATCGCATCTTCCTTCCAAAGCTCATTTTACTGCTCACAATTTGCAGCGGCCAACCAAACAGTTCTTTTAAAAAGTCAGACGATGCTTCAGACAATACATTTGTCCTTCTATTCTGTGAATCTATATACACATACGTACTGTGGTGTGCCAAGACCCATAATGTTACAAAGCTACAGAGAGAGAGCCAGGTAAGAGAGCGAGAGCTCTACCACAGTAGGACTCTGAATGCAGGTGGAACGACCGGCCACATTTTGCCTCATTGTTCTGCAGCTGTCAAACCAGCGACGCGGAAACTGAGCAAATTCAGAGAAGGCATTGTAAAAAAGACAACTTAGCACGCTGCCCGGCCATATCCGCAAAAAAATAAAACCCATTTTCCAATGATCTCGTGAACAGCCGAGCGGAGTGCTTTATCCCTGCCCTTGTCACTTTGATGGGGCGGATAATGTAGCTCTACCGGGCACATTAGCAATTTAATGCATAGCTGCCAATATGGTCTCGGGCCACGGAGCACATGATGACGAGTCATGCCGCTGTAGCACCTCCGACCACCAGCGAATGAGCAGCACACCTCTAATACCTTGTAAAAAAAACACAAGATTGACAGCTGGAAGGATGAAGGGGAAAATGGGCTCTAGATCAACCCCTCAGATAATATCTCAAAGCAAAAATGAAAATTAGGAGTGGCATATTGTGCATTTTAGATCACTCGGGGCCCCCTGCGTGCACCATAATTCATTTTAATCAAGGTCCGTTTCACTGATTACCAGTTTCCTGTTGAGATAGGGCCATCATCATCAGCATGACTAAGTGGGCTCCATTGCTGTTTACGAGCCAGTAATGCTTCATTCAGTATCGACTACATCATCAGATGCATCGTTGCCCTTTTTTCTCCCACTGGTCTGCGATATGGTGAATGTGTAAATAGACTTTTGGTTCCAAGGGTGTAATCACCAACCCGACTAATTAGCCACCTCTGTCAAGCTCTGAATGAATAACGTGGAGTTCTATCATTTGAAGGCAGCAGTCTTGAAAGACAATAATGAAAAAGGTCCTTGATAGATGATGGTGGAGGAAATTGGTGGTCTGCACTAATCACAATATGAAGTACAAGACACGATTATGGCAAAGCAAAGGATGCAAATAGATACAAATACAAATATATAAAATGGAAATTACTGGAGAATGGAAAAAGTTGATACAAGGTAAAAAACTCAAAAGTAAGAAAGACCGAGAGAAACCAAATTTCTTTAACCTGTGGTTGCTGTTAGTTTTTAGGCAGACGAGTAAAGGGCTGGTAGCTTGTAGATTCAGGATCCAGCATTTGGACACTTCAGAGGGACAGATCCTCACTTGGCCATCACATAAACCAACATCATCCAGTTAAAGAACCGTCTCATGAAGCCCTTCCGGCGACTGTAAATGTGTTTCTCTGATTAGACTCCTAGAGAAGCCCCTTACTCACTGTTTTACAATAACTTAAAACAGGATTACAACTATCTGCACCCTACGAAATTAACCTTTTAACGGTGCACCCGATAGGATTTTCTGGTTGGATTACCCGAGAATTGCATGATGGTTAGTTTTAAGTCCCAATGCACGCTTTCCCGTCCTGTCTCAAAACTAATACCTCCATGCTGGTGGAAAGGGGTCACACTAACTGGCTCACTGGACACCGACAGCTGCCAAATAGCTTTAATAATGCTGAGTGTCCTCCACGCCTGCCATCATCTGACAAGGTGAGGCATCCCGGCATTTTATCGAGCGGCCGTATCACTTCAATCCAAGGGTTTTGTGTGTGCGTGTGCGTGTGCATGTGCGTGTGCGTGTGATGCAGCTGGTTCAATGACCCAGTAAGGTAATTGCATTCCGTGTCTGTGTGATGGCAATATTGTGCACATGGTACTAGACATCACTTAGTAAATCTGAAATAAGATATCTTCTTGAATGAATTACTAGCCTGGCACCTTCTGCAGCAGGTTCAATGAGGCCCCGTATCAGATGATGGTTGTTTTCAGAGACCGGAGCAGCAAAAGCACACGAACAGCATCGCTGGGATATAAAGACCGAACACACCGCTAATTATTGCCAGGTCAACGATTAACAAAACCCAAACAGGCAAGAAAAACAATAAATATTTTAATTTCAATGTGTGAACACTTGCTGACAGTGCAGGGAGCATTCTTCCAATTGAATCTCGACTGCAGAGCTAATCTGTTGAGATAAAGAGGTCCAGGATGAGCGATACAATCCTAATGCTATTGGAAACAACTCCACCACAACAAATATGTCAATAGCAAACACTCCCCTGCATGCTCAAAACACAGATGAAAGAGTTTTTATTTTGTTCTTCAGAAACATCAGCGGCCGTCTTTACCATTAATTAGTTTGGTTACAATAATTTCAGAGGGAACGTGTTGGTCATTGTCCAAAGACCATACCAAGGCCAAAAAAGAAGATACTCTGTGGTAGGTTTGGATATCAGTATGTGGTACATCCCAGGTGTCAACTGAAATAACCCAGTACCAAGTAGTATCAATACTTCTTCCGTCAAACTATACTAGTATTCATATGTTTTTGTGCCCAGATCTAGAAAAAAATGACTAATTGTATTGTTTTGCTCACCGCCAATTACTAAAAGCTTTTTTGGAATCAACAAGACATGTGATTGGCCCCCATTGGGGGGCGGGGGCAACAGGGTGGGTGTCACGCTTCTGCGGCACATTGGATGGGGAAATGCCGTTATCAGTGTTAGCCAGTGGACACACAGCTTCCCTTCACGTGACGGTATCAAATGAAGTACTATATATCGGTACCGGCATCGTAATTCTCTGTACGATCCCCAGCACTACTCTGTAGGACGTGTTGAGAACCTCGCGAGAAAAGAAAAAACATATCGACACCGGAATTCCAATTAACATGCTGGACTGATTAAATGTGCATTTGGATCAGTGCTTAGCGTTGGATTGATACAAAAAGTGCCACTCTAATCTAAGCTTTTCTGAATGAAGCAGCTGGCAATGGTAACAAGCAGATGGTTTGTGTTTTTGTGCCGTGGTGGGGTGCAAGATCATCGTGTCAATACGCAAAGAGCCAAAAGATTGCCTGTTGGAACTAATGAATGAAAATTGAAAAATGACATTGCGTCCTGAGGCAACGAGACATAATGGCATAAATATTGACTTGCCGAGGGGAATAATTTCAATACACATTACTGTGCTCCAGCTTTAACAGCTTTAACTGGGAATACCCAGTAGACAGAGAGCAGTCATAAACTGGCTTTGTTTATTTGCTCCAGCACCACATTTTGACAGTCGAGATAAAGATTCCCACATAAAACAGTTTGGGTTATTCATTTCTGAATTAGGCCGCAGCCTGATAAAGACTTCTCTTTACCCAGGTGCTGTTCTATGGATCTCTCTCTTTTACTCCAATAGAAAATGGGTTAAGAAGCTTGTGGTTTGAAAAGATTTCGGATTTGGAACGTGCTGCTTGTAAAGTGTAAAATACTCAGTGTGAGCCATTTGGAGGCCAATTAGCCATTGAGCTCCACATTTTCCTGACACCAGATTTATAGAGAGCGGAGTCATTTCTATTGACATCCTAATTATCTTTTCACAGACACACGGGCTCTTATTCACACCTGTGAGAACAGCTCGGCGATACCCATCACAATGACACAGACTTAGAATGCCTTGTGGGTCTAATAGAACAATCGATCTTGAATTAGGCTATTTTCTTAGCCGAGCTAAGACAAGATGCTTACACAAGCTGCAAGTAGAACAGGAGAGGCGCGGAATAACAAATTATCCAAACAGGGCAAAGAGTACACAGTGATCACGCATGCAGTAGTAGCAGTGGTCCCATAACAGGACAGGACGGGTGAAGTTGCAAAAATGTCAGATAAAGTAATTTATTAGGTTCGCTGTTCTTTAAAATTGATTTTTTTTTTTGCACTTGTAAAATTAAATCTTGCATCCCTTTTGGCTGCACCTCTCTGACAAGCCAGGAGTAATGAGGGAATTAAAACAAAAAATAACATTTGAATGAAAAATATCAGTTTTGGGCCTATTTAAAAAACAACAACAATGTATTAAAAACTATTAAAAAGAAAGAAAATGCAGAAAGCTCCACATTATAGTGGTAGGCTGCTCAGCAGCAAACGACAAAACTTTAAAAAGAAAGAGTACGAAACTTTGGAGAAAGAAAACAGTTTTTTTCTCTTGCATCAGGTGGGCCTGCTGCTGCCAGTGAAGGGCGCGGGGCAGTGGAGGTCCATTAAGAAATTTCAAGGTACACAGAAAGGCTTCACGCTCCACAGCCTCCTGCATTCTGAGCTAAACGGCTACAAACAGATTAGTGATCTAAACAAAGCGGTGGCACGGCGTGATTCTAACGGCTCTCCACGATGCAATGATGAAGAAGAATGTGCCCGGTCAACTGAGTCCAATGAGGCTGAGGCGGTCCAACAACCAGAATATTTCTACAGCCTACATAGGAATGACACCAAAGTGGGATTTGTGAAACGGCACAGCACGCCGTCTCTAGACTGTTCTACTTATTGCAGGATAACAAATTTATGAATGTCACTGTGAAAACAGCAGAATCTTGAGAGCCGCGTGGAGACAATAGATAAGCTCAGATTTTCAAATGTAGCAGCTTTAAACAGGTGTTCATTTTAAAAAGCACCCTAAAAATAGGCTCCAATTACAAGGGGGGGACAAACAGACTGGGGGTCAGCCGTAATAGGCAGGGGTCGAGATTATCAGCACTTGCAAAAAAACTGTAGGCAGATGTGCGGGGAATCCATCAATGACAGAACCATTAGGCCGCTGTGCTTTTTGTGTTCGATAACACTACACAGAGGTGGCCATGTGGCACACAATTAACCAACTGGAGCTAGGTTAGTATTGATTAGTAATTACAGAAGATGGATGAGAAATCTGAACCCCAACCAGTATCGGCTTCACACCACAGCAATTACCGTGCAGAATGCATTCTTAGGCAAGACGGGTATATGAGTACAGAAAGACGAGGCAGCCTCCCTCGCACCGGTACTAAGTAGACAGTGTGCGAAATGTATACTGCAACCTCGCTGAAGGAGATGTTTGGACTGATGCTAAACAGTCTTCAAGTAGCTCCTATCACACACTTAATATTCCTCTGCATGTTTGCAGAAATGCAGCTGAATCTGTCAGAGTTCAAAGCAAACTGATCGTCTCTTAAAAGATTAAGCTCCTCTTAGTGTGGGCTGTGATATTATGAATTCCCCACAAAGCTCAGCTTCCCATCTCCCAAGAACGCCCCAGACTGAACCGAGACGGGACACGGAATTGGCACAAAGTGGCACGCAAAGCATTCACACGTGAATCCCCCCCAACGGATGGTCAAGAATAGACTCACAACAAACTCACCTGCAGCAATGATTTCTCCTGCTAATTTACTGAACGTATTTGGGTCATCTTCGTATTCTCCTCGGTAAAAAGGCAAGATTTAGCAGAATGATGATGTTGATTGTGACATTTGCAAAAAAAGGCGACTGAAACATCCTCCACAACAACTAATTATATAAGACAACCTATGCAGAGACTGAGCTTTGAGCATGTAAACAAGCACAAAACAACTAAATGTCAGCCGTTTACTAAGCGATGGAGCTTAAGCATTTGCGACCTATAAACAGACCTTAGATTTCTGGGGATCTTCCCTGATCTTGGATCAAAATACTACAGTTTCAAGACCTGCACTAGCCACCCATGTGCATACAACGGACATCCTGTCTGATTAATATATTGGGTTGACAACTGATGAGTGGACTTCAATTGCAAAAGATGTTTTCTGCGACAGCCAGATGGAAAATTAGAAGCACGGTTCTTAGCGCTGCAGATTAAGAGCATGCAGAGAGATGAGTGTCACTAACTGCAATGGAGACACGCTGGGTGGCTGAAACACGATGGGATCAATGTAATATAGATTTCGCCACATGTTGTATAATGGCGATGTAGAGAAATTGCACCTGAGGGGTTATGCACTGTAAACGCTATTAAACCTGTAATCATTGTCTAAAAAATAAATATAAAAAAGGACAGATGGTGGAACATCAGTTCCCTTTACTGAGTTAACAGCGGATGCTCATCACTGAGAAACAAAACAGGAGCAGCTCACTTTTAAACAAGTTAAAAAATTAAAAAATAAAAAAGTGAAAGAATTTTTCATTAATATATACACTGCCTGGCCAAAAAAAAAGTCGCCACCTGGATCATCATGCCTAGTGCCTACTGTACAAGCCTGTGGGGGCAGTGCTATGATCTGGGGTTGCTGCAGTTGGTCAGGTCTAGGTTCAGCAACAGTATGTGCTCAAAGAATGAGGTCAGCTGACTACCTGAATATACTGAATGACCAGGTTATTCCATCAATGGATTTTTTCTTCCCTGATGGCACGGGCATATTCCAAGATGACAATGCCAGGATTCATCGGGCTCAAATTGTGAAGGAGTGGTTCAGGGAGCATGAGACATAATTTTCACACATGGATTGGCCACCACAGAGTCCAGACCTTAACCCCATTGAGAATCTTTGGGATGTGCTGGAGAAGGCTTTGCGCAGCGGTCAGACTCTACCATCATCAATACAAGATCTTGGTGAGAAATTAATGACATTGCAGAAGCTTATCGAAACAATGCCACAACGAATGCGTGCCGTAATCAAAGCTAAAGGCGGTCCAACGAAATATTAGAGTGTGTGACCTTTTTTTTTGGTGGTGACTTTTTTTTTTGGCCAGGCAGTGTATTTACATGAGCCCTTTCAAATTTGAGGTACCTGGTCGGTTTTCAGTGTTGAATTAATTGATGGGTTAACGTCATTATGAAAAATGGATACAATTAAATTCAAGCAGGCATCCAGATCTCTCAAGAAGGAAAATACCCGTGAGCAGAGACCCGATCAAATATGCTCAACTGCATGCTTTGCTAAGAAATTAACAGCAAAGAGCCAAAGGCAATACAAGAAATTAAGTCTACTATGATTTTTGTCCCTGGACTTGAAATGCTATTTCAGTCAGACGGCACGCCATGACTCTTAACAAAGTGGCAATAATCTATAAATATTTTCTATAACTGATAGTATTACCAGTGTGTCAAAGTGAAAGGGGTGATGAACCTCATTAACCACATGATTAATATGTGTTGACTGCTTATTGATAAAAGGATAAATATTATCGTGTGAAAGACCAGCAGATACGGTAAATTATTAGTTTGTTTAAAAAGGCTCCTACTGTGAGTGTTAAGTAGAATTTAACCTTCTCTCGTTCAGCCGGTCCTCCGGGTCACAAACTCTCCTCCCTCAACTCTTTGTTAAAAGCTGCAGAGTCAATAAGCCAAGCTACACGCAGCGCCGGATTTAGAACGGTGTTAAACGTCTTCGAAACAAGAGTGATTCAAGAGCAACTAAAGATTTGTACTCCGAGTCCATTTAAAATGGTACGGCGTGGGGTAAAAAAAAAAATTAAGAAATGGGACGTTTCCCAAAAGCACAGAGTCACTGAATCTCAAACTGCGGCGTGTGAATCAAAGGCAATGGATGAAAGGAATGCCAATTCCACATTTAGCCAAGGAGTCCACTGGGGCAGAGGCTTCTCTTTTATCAAAACCCCACTGTTACCGTCGACCAAAAATAGGGAAGGCATGGCGAGAGCCGGGGTGGAAACAGCAGGCAGCGGTGGATCCCGGAGACGGGGAGTAATTACTGGCACACAAAGAGCTTTGCCATCATAACGGGTGGCTAATCACCTGGATATCGCAAACACAAACACCGAGGACAAACAATGATTACAGGCCTAATCATCACGTGTTGAGATCTCTATTGAAGGAAAAGCAACGGCACAGGTCTGCTCTGAAGTTTCTCGTCCAGCTATTGACGAGGCGTAATGAGAACGGCAATTAACATACAAGTAAAACTCCTGATGTACTTGTGGTAGCCCTCGAACGAACACAGCTCAGAGACTGTAGTGTTCAGAAAGACCGGCCCATTTATGGAGCTACACTCTACTAAATCCCCCCACTGTGAGGCTCTAGGCAGAAAAATCCTGCAGTGAGGGTAAAGTGAGGCCAGCTGCCCACTGCCATCTACCGCTTAAAAATCATCCTCTCCTCATCCCAACATCCACCTGCTGCGGGGAAAAGCAGGACACTGGGAGAAAAGACTATTAAAAGACACAGCAATGGCCCAAAATGAAACCATTAAACTGGATGTTAAAAACACAGCTGTGGACAATTATGCCGTCTACATTACGATTGATTCCACCCGGACAAAAAGTTGTTATTGCTCTGCCCTTTGAGCGTAATGGTTTTTTCGCTGCGAGCCGTACAGTCACTAAGAGACGGTGGAGAAACCCCGGTAAGACGCTTACGCCTCATTGGCTCAAACATCAGTGCCTGGCGCTCAATAACGCTCCAGTCCAAGAAGACACCAAGCGAGTTACGCCGCATCTCTCCAGCGAACATTAATACAGTGTGCCTACATCATAACACGAGTTATTGCAGGCCCCAAAGTTGCCATATCTGCATTTCGGTGGTTTCCGAAATCCTGAGGGGTCAGAATTTACTGCCAGGGCTGAGTAATTATACACTGTCTTCTGTACCACTGTGGTCCCTTCATCATTATTTCCCAGTACATGGCCTCTGCTGTATCATATTCTACGGCTGCAAGATAATGGAGGGGAGAGCAGGAGGGAGTGCTTCTCTCCGGCTCTTCATTTTCTCTCTTGTCCTACAGTGGTGACAAAGCAATGTTTCATTCCTCCACAGGGGAGTCTTTCAGGAGCAATGGACTTTCACATCCTCTTCAGCGCACAGGCAGGTATATGGGCTTTTTTTTTTTTTTTTAAAGATATATCAATATATTTTTAAAGAAAGTATGTTTTTAAAATGATAATTAAAAGATGAGGCGGAGTTTGTAGCAGGATCTCAGGGTGTGGGAAGGGATTTAGGGCAATAACAAATATGATAAATAACTTGGGGCGAGGCATCTCAGGGCTGTGTATGAAATCAATAATATCTTAAAATCGATTCTAAAAGCAACAGGTAGCCAGTGTGAGGAAGTCGGGATCGGTGAGATGTGGTCCAAGTCCGAATCAAAGTCCTTGCAGCAGAATTTTGGATGAGCCGGAGGCAGAGGAGTGATATTTTTTGCTGATGTCAGATCTGGATGCGCTCAGATCAGAGGAGAAATTAGCAGTGAAGTTGTCAAGCGGTAGCAAATGTACAGTGTAGGTTTCACCTTGTATATGAATGAACGCCGCAGCTCGGAGGCTGTGGGCATGTTCATAATTGCCATGTTACACAACCTGTTAATTACACAATAACACTCAAAATGAGTAATCCAAAACAACTAACTGTTGAAAATAATATTGTTAAATGTATTGAATTGCAGTGGACCTCAATTATTTGTCTCAAACGCAGCATAACTATGTCATATGAGATGACGTCTGTTTCAGTAAAAGTGCCAGTGACGTCTCACATCTCTTTCACACACACACACACACACACACACACACACACACACACACACACACACACACACACACACACACACACACACACACACACCTCCAGTCATCCAACAGGCTTCTGCTGTTCCGACTAGTGAGGTGTACCAAGCAGTTGATCATAAATCAAGTGTGTAATTATTTTTTGACTGTAAATCAAATGACCTGTGTTTTTTCTACTGCATGTGGATCTACTCTGTGTATTGTATAACCTGTAGACAGAAAAGCTCTGTAGAAATACCAGTCAGCATGTCATTGTTATGGGTATACAGCAAACCCAAACATTCTTATTAAACCACCTTTCCATAAAGCAATAACCGAACGTCCTCTGTGATCCGTGCGACGGTGACGTTGACTGACAGTCAGACGGCCACCTATGACGAACAAAGGAGCCATAGACCAGGCATGCAAATATTTGCTTTCCAGCCACAATGTCCGTTAGTCTCTCACTTCCCCTACGGACATGGCCACATTTTGTGTTGCACCTTGGCTCGCTGAACAAGCTTGCAAACAAACTCCCAAAGCGAAGGAGCACTCTTTAAAAAGATCTCCAGGCAAGATAATAGCTTAGTCATCTGTAGCACACCGAGCAGCTTTAAAAACGTACCTGCAAGTGTAGATCTCTTATTTCAGACACTTAAAATGCCTGGTCCATTTTCTTTAATAGAATGCAAGTCATATAAGCCGTGAACGTTACGCATGTATAGAATTTTTGGAGAAAGAGAAGATGTGTTGAGGCTAAACCATTCCGTTAACAGACTGCACAAACACACTCTGCATACTGAGACGTTTTGCCCATATTAACTTTCATTTAAATTTGATTTAGCCTGAGTGAACCGGTGTGACAGAGCACATTGCTCATGCTTACAAAAGACGCCGCCAAAGATCTTCAGGTAATTCGGTGAGTGACTCAGTGTAAACAGCAATTCAACTTTTTTTTTTCCTCCCCTCACTTACTTGGGTGGATTGATAAAATCGTGGGCACTGTTATACATTTTAAGTATTAAAAACAAAGCGCACATTACTTTGAGTAGAGAATATGAATTGCTCGTGCTCATACACACCTGTGCGGACATAGAAAAAAGGAAAGACGGCCTCAAAACGGTTCGTTGTCAGATCGGGTCTCCTTTGTGGAAGACAAAAGGAAGACGATGCATGCAACATGAGCTCAGTGCATGCGACCAAAAGAGTGCTCATTTGATGAGCGGCCCTCAATGACCCGCAATCTAATGAGCAACCCGAACACAGATATCAAGACTTTGTAAAACACATAAAACTACTCTGTCATAACTGTGACTTTGCATGCATAATTACACTGGAGGAAGAAGACATTGATTTGTTTGGTGGGAGGGGGGGATGGGAGGAAAGACAACGAGCCTTTTGTTATTCCTCAAATGAAATGTCACCCCAGACGTGGCGAAGCTTTCCCCGCATTAGGGCTCCGGGCGCCACGGATGAAGGATTGCCCGTGGCCACATGGAGAATACTGGAGCTGTATGTGTTGCTAACTCATCACTCGGGCCGAGGCGTCCCGAATGCATCTCAGCACGGGGATTAGCTTTGTTCAGAGTCTGTGACAGTGAAGCCAGAAAGAAGGGGGGAAAAAAAGGGTCCAAATTGAGTGACTGTAGTCTGAGTTCACACCTCTCGACAAGTTGCTGTATTGTGGATACGTGTTCATTTTTGAAACGCGCTCCCTTCAGTGTACTGATACAGTCGGGCTGCACAATAAATCCAGTATTAATCGCAATGTCAATTTTGGGCTCCCACAACTAAATGAACGTGACCGACTGTGATGCGTGCGCCGCTCACAGAAAACTTTGCTGCATATCAATTTGTGATCTCACTATTGATTAAAACAATCTTGATAATCATTTTGGCCATCATCGTGCAGGTTCCCTCCCTGTTTCTGTCAAGCAGCTACTGCTGCCCTACTGCCTTGGGTTATAACTGAGACAAGAAATGGTCAACATTGACCCAACTTAATCAGGAAGCGCATTGAAAGCTACGCTAAGCGAGTGCGGTGTCTACAAACATACCAACAGAAATGGAACTCATAGCACACTGAAAACACACAGTTGGCCTCATCAGTCTTTGAAACTTCAGCAATGATAAAAATCAAGCAGCACAAGCACTCCCCGATAATATATCAGTGTGAAATGCGCAGCGATAGCATCTTAGTAGAAAACGGGGCTTCCGGGCAAAGAGAACACATAAAAAGACAACAATGAGCTCATCCTGGATGGAAACTCCACACTGGATGGATTCAGAGCGGTGAATGGGAGCAAAGGCTTCCTCCCGCTCGCTTGTCTGGGTAGCAAATCTCCAAATCCCAGCCAGAGGGTGTGGGGGTGTGGGGGGGACACACAGATCCAGCACCCTATTACAGGGAGCCTGAAAGATGGGACTGCAGTTCATTCGCAGCCAAATTCAGCTTTTGTCTAGCGGGCCCCATCAAGTAGGGCCCAACCTTTGCTGCGAGTGCCATAATGACATTACGCCAGCTCTTGCTGCAGCAACTGCAGGGTGTGTGTGTGTGTGTGTGTGTGTGTGTGTGTGTGTGTGTGTGTGTGTGTGTGTGTGTGTGTGTGTGTGTGTGTGTGTGTGTGTGATGAAGAGAGAGGCTGATGGAGAAAGAGACAGATAAGTCTCTCAGCCTGACTCCTGATTGAACTGCAGCCAAGAAATGCAGAAGGGGGGAATCATCCCTCTGCACCTGAATGATGCTGATGCAGACAGCAAGACTAATGTCACAAGCCGTACAGCCAGCACCTCTTAAAGAGACACGCTCTGTGCCAGTTCCAGAGCACCCCCCATCAAGTCGGGGAGATCGACATCTTTGTTCTAAGATTTGTAGAAATGACATGATGAAGAGGCAAAGTGGTGAAATCACAGTTAGAGGCCGTAACTTCAGCAACAGCTCTGGAGATGAGGCTCATTTAAGGCCTTATTAACACCTAAGCTGGACTACAGCAGCCCAACTTGTCCCAGTCAGGATAGAATGTTAATCGGGCTGAACCGACCATCCCTAAACATCACCTCTGAGGAATCCACTCGCTGGAAGAACATCTGGCTAATGGCTAACTACTGGCCCAGATTATGACGTCACCGTACTGCACCCTGGTGCACCGGTGCCAAATTTAGCTATTTGTATTACATCGTCAAGTATCAAGGACTATGCTTGAAGAAATTCTGCTACACCCGCTCAAAAGAACGGTTACAAGTGCTTTCTAAGGAAATGCTATAGAGTATTTCTCTGGCTCTAATGTATTTTTGCCTGCAGTGCTTTAATATAAAAAGGCAAATAAAACTATGCCTGCAAGTAACGGTTTGAGATATTTTCTTCACTGAAAAAAATGTTCAGTCTGTAAAATGAATGAAAATAGCCCAAAAATGGCCCTCAAAATATCCTAGAGCTCTGACCATCAGGCCAAAAGCCATCGCATTATACAAAGAAAAGCAACACAGAGAGGCTGGGAAATGCTAATGTTTGGTATTTTTGCTTGAAAATTAACAATAATCACAATAGCTGATCTATAATGTTTTGCTGGTTTATCGATTGACCGACTAATTGTGTGAGCTCTAGATAAAAAAAAATAAAAAAAAATGGTGAGAAATTGTTTAAAGCAGGTGTGTCGAACAACCAAAGGGTCCAACCTAGCCCACTGGATGAATTGCAGAGAACTCATTGATTTAAACTTTTGTATAAAATAAACTGCTAACCCTATTTGTCCTCTGTGGGACGCGCCAAGAGGAAAAAGTAATGGTTTTACTGGTCGAGGCCACTTGAGATCCAATTGGGCCGTGTGTGGGCCATGAACTGAAAGAACTTTGACACCATTTATGGGTCCACTAAAATTGGAAAAAACAAAAACACATTGCATCTCCCCCAACACAAATTTCAAAACAAAGGTTTTTAAAAACAGTCCCATTTGATGCATTGAAAGTAGGGGTCATAGTTTACAACCTCTAATAAAGAGGAAAATAGATCCATTCTGGCAGCTAAATCACACTGGAATCCACACAAATTCATGTACCAGATGGCAACAGTGAGAGCATTACAAAACAATAATATTCCTTAACAACTTCACTGGCACACTGAGTGACTGTGGGAAGGGTTAGCATATAATCAAAGACGGGAGGGAAATACACTGAAACCAAAACTATAACATAAACACTTGGTACAATGTACAGAGGCTTAACACTGCTCAGATGACAGGTGACAGAGCTATGCAAGGTCTCTACAAGTTCATCTGGCTTTGAAATGAAACTCTGGGTAGCTTGCTACTGGCTGCGAGGACCAGATGGGAGTTAGATCACAGTTTGAGAGCAAGACTTTGCTTGCTAAGTTACAAGAGACACGCCCATGGGAAGAGAACAGAGAAGACATAAAAGAAATCTAGCGAATGAGAAACTGAGAATGACGGAGTGAAGAGCACCTCTGTCAGTTTGCCACTTGGATTGAAAAAAAGTATGTTTCAAGGTCAAGATAAGAAGTCATGCTAAATGAAAGCCTAATGACTGCAGTAATTGCTAAATTGTTGGAGCTATACTGAAAGGGAAATGTCGACGTCTGAGGTCACTTATCCCTCCTGAGTGAAATCATATCAAGTGCCTAATGATCTCCTTCACATATTCCGATGACGCTTTGGGAGCATTTTTAATGGAGAGGTGCCGTCATCAGAGCCAGATTCATTCCTTAAGTGTCGGTAACATCCTCCTTGATCTCACTAGCTACCTTTAAAAAGGAAACATGCTTTGACGGTCACAGGTCGAGATGAAGAACTTTGGGAGAGAAGACGACACCATCACAGAACTACATTAACTTTAGCGTCTTTGATTTCAGTGTCGCACGCGAAGGATCGGCAAGGGAAAAGCAGCGCTTGTTGTAAAAAGAACACCAACAAGAAAATAAAAAAGGGAAAATGTCATCATAAATAATAAATTGAAGATCTATAACTAAAACATTTACATGGAGCCAAAAACTCATTAAAGCACAAAGCCCTGGCGTCGTTATACTGAGGAGTTTAGCTAAAGGTCAAGACCAATCCAGATAATTACCTACAGTTATGTTTAATAGACAGACAAATTTCAAAAGGAGCCACGCGTTACTTAACAAGATATGCACTCTAAACGAGTACCCTCGAAAAAGCATCCATCGTCTTGCATTTCATGCTGCAGAAAGCCTTCGACAAAGTAGCAGCTATCTGTTTGCACCAAAGCAGAATCGAGGGAGAACGGGAGAGTAGGGAGGAACCACTAAGATGTTGCACCAAAAAGCTCTTCATGAAACTGGTCCTTTGGAGGCTGAACAGACTAAGATTATTGTTACATTCAGTTCTCACAAGGCAGCAGTGGCTTAGCGTCCATGGTGGTCAACTGAGGCCAGGCTGCTGTTTCTGCATCGTGATCCAGCTCATACATCAGTCCTATGTTGTGAAGAGACGGGCCTCTTTAGTCGCCCTCATCTTGATGCCTCTCACTATTACCCCAAAACCTTTCAAATCTTTGGAACATGACTCCAAACCAAAGATGGCAACTAATCTGAAATCTAGGGTTGGTAATCTTGAGAAACTAGCAAGGGTACGCTACATTTGGAAATAACCGAACCCAAAAAAAAAAAAAGAAAACACCTGTGTTGCCAACTTTTTTCTAATGAAAGTAGCAATCAGTACTAGCACCTAAAGTTTCTAAACTTTGGTGCTTGCCCACGTCACTCATCTACACTCAGCTCAGAATGTAATGTGCATTGCAAAAAGTAGCAGTGGACACAATCTGCAAAGTGACTGCATCTTCACTTTGTTTTCTCCTGGCAAAACAAGAAAAGATATGAAGGATAAGTTGGCATCACCATGACATCCATAAGGTGACTGACTCAGAAGAAGAAAAGTGTTGAATTAGACTGCCAATCTGCTGCTGTGACTCAATAACAACGGAGTCAAAGAATGGTTGCGCTTGCATCTTGCCCCACCAAGAAAAAACAGCTTGACGAAACTGAACAATGACATCGAGAGCTTCTAAGGAAGACGGGGAGTTTTCCCAGATATTGTTGGAAGACAAAAAAAACGGAGCCTCGTGATCAATTGGGTCAGTCCATCCCCGTGGTTGGGAAATGCGGAAGGACCGCGGCTGACGAGAGGGAGTGTGGGACTCGGGGCAATGATTAGCATTTGGAAAGAAAGGCTCTTCTACTCCTGTGGTGCTACATGTCTCAAGGACACATTAAATTGAGGAGTTGGCTAGGGGGCGACTTTTATTTTTTAATTCATTAATTTCAGCAAATCTGTTCTGAAGCCTTGAATAGAGCAGGAGGAGGCATCATAAAAGGCAAACTGCGGAGGCAGAGTTGCGTATCTGCAGAGTGAAATGCTGCAAGATGAGACTGTAAGTGGAGTGAGACAACATTTTATAGCTCGTTTACAATCTCGTGACTATGGAGGGCGGGAAGTGAAGAATCTATATACTGCCCGAATTGGAAATGGAGGAAAGTCAATACATAAATGGGTTGGTTGAACCTGCACGCAGCAGTAATCGCCAGAAAATAGAAACGCATAACGGATGTGATCCCGATTTGCCCGGTGTGGAGGCGATCGACATTAGAAATGACCTCGTCCTCCAGACCTCCTACTACACAGCAGCATGAGTCTAAAAGGCGTACAACTATTTTGTGAGCGGTTGGGTCCACGAACTAAGAACCAGCTACCAGGTAGCTAGTATCGCTAAAACAAATCCATAAGGCCGAAGATTATACAAAACACTGTCCAACATGCTTTACTCGCACAGTACTTTTAGGGAGCAGTAACCCCTTAGAATGGATCAAAAAGTAAAAGAGCAAAAGGCGCATGGGTGGTCGGACAAGATTGTACAAGCGTTTTAAAAAGCTTTAACTATAAAGACTATTTTTTATTTCATGCAACTATTTTTAAAAGAATTGTTACAATATTTATCTTTCAAAAAGGGTTATCTTTCAGTGATAAGCCCATAATATTTCACTTTAATTCGAAAGAGTTTTTAGAGATGTCTTAAGGCTGAGACAAACTGTTTATCTGCTGTGTAGCCCGAGTTATGCTATTCTCAAAGCACTCCTTAAGACGTTTTTTTATGGCAGCAGGTCAGCTGCGTGCCAACAATGCCCACAGTTTCCATGAGAGGAACCTGTTCACAGCACTCACATTACATCGTGCCTTCTATCACTCTGACCCACATGATGGTGGAAGGCCGGTGTTAAAGTGACGACACTGACCCGAAAGGACTGAGCCGACACCTCTATAGGTCTATTCTTGCCGGGGTTAAAACCGATCACGTTGAATATTAAATGCCTGTAACAGAATTTTAGGGGCATTTCAATTTCAATTTCCCTCCCTTTGCTGTTCTGCATAAATGTCACCTTTGCCATGCAGAGATCCGGAACCATCATCGGTTTTCAGAGGTCAGCAGTAAAAGTGAGAGAAAGTCCTCATGTAGAGTCAACATTTGTACACTTGGGACAATGGAATTAAATGCTTTGCCAATTTAAATACATGGGTGATTCAGTGCCAATCATTGAAAAAGTTACAATGAAGCATTTGTATTTATCTGTCGTTTATCTAGCTTGTGAAACACTACATGTCCTAAAAGTGACTTCAGTCATCAGATACAGTGGAAGAACACAGTCTACATTACTGTGGTCCACTGTGCTCTTACATCTAAAAAGTCCGGTTCCTGAATCGAACCAATGCAGATAACACATTGTGTAAATTTTGCAAGTGGTCCAGTTTGCGTCCACAAAAGGCAAAACTCAAACAGTCCAAAAATTGTGAACAAAAGTCACAGAAGTGTGGTGGAAATGTTGCTTGATTATTGGTCCTCCATGTAAGGACTCAACAATAGCCTCCATGCATGTGATGTGCTTTCCTATGCTGTGACAAGAGTGTGTGGATGAAGCATAGATGTTGATCATTGACTCATTTAGCGGCTGGCTAGTTAGCGAGCTAGCTTGCTAATCCCACAACGCTTTCATGTTACACTACGCTGTGACAAGAGTGTGTGGATGAAGAATTAAGTTGTTAAATTGTACTTGTTTAGCGGCTTGCTAGTTAATCAAGCAGCTAGTTAATCTAGCTAGTCATTTATTGTCTCATTTGTGGTCTGATAAAGAGTAAAAGCATCAAATTCAGTGTTAGCAAACGTGTAAATAGGCTGAAACAGGAAAGGTAAACATGTTCTTAACCGATTAAATGGCACGCTTCTTCCGATTGGTTCTTGCGGTGTTCACACCAGAAATGAACCACTTCCGAGTTCACTTGACAGCGGTCCAAGACCACAAACCTTCAAAGCGGACCAGAGATTTGTTTGGTCCACACCAGAGTTTGAGTCTAGGGTTCACACCAATTTAAACAAACCTCACCTCCAGGGTTCGGTTCAACAGTGCGAATGCACCCTGAGCATCAGGGCCATTTTGTCCTCCGATTGGGTCCAACCTAGACTCTGCACCACCTTGTTTCATATGTGCCCCCCCAAACTACCTGCCAGCTGCTCTACTTGATAACCCACGATGATATGACAGCCACCTGACAGGCTCGTATTTCTCAGCCAGTCGCCGATTGACAACCTATTCCAGCTGTCATTCTGTTCTGCTCGACACCACTCCATTCGTCCATCTGTCATTTCTTTTCCTCTGCCCTGGGCCCTCTTCAACTACTCCTCCATTAGTCTGTGCCCTGCAACCAAAGCAGCACTGGGCAGTTGTGTCCTCGCCTGGAAGTCGGCTGTTCAGGCAAACCTAAAACAAAGCCGTGGCCCCAGACTATAATGCTCCGTAATGTCACACCAGGTGGGCTTGCCCATGGCAAGGCTGTGACAATAAAGTCATCCCCTCTCAATGGGCCTATGAGAATGAACACAAACACAACAGCTGAACAATGGCCACATCTGCAGCAGAAAAACAGGCTGGGTGTTGACAAAAATGAAGGGACGCCCTTTGGCAGATATACAATAGGCAGAGTAAAGCTTTACCTAGGAATTATTTTCACAACAAAAACACAGCAAATGAAAGAAATAATCAGAATTTGTTCCGACAATAGAGATGGACTTGTACCAGCATCTGGTCCGATGCTGTGCTCATGCACTCATACATATACCTGATACCATACTGCGGCAATGTGGCGTTAACCTCTCATCCGTTGAGCCTAATAAACTGCCCGGCTGCAACCATAGCCTCATGCAACAACAGGTTAAATCCGTCAAGACAGGCAGCCTCCAGTTCACCCACCCGGGAGAGTTAGCAGCAACAAAGCTGGATGCATTGTGGGTGAGGAAGAACTGTATCAGTGCCTTCTTATCTGACCATCACATAAAAAACAAAACACTACAGGAAATGTTGCAAAAACAACATATGAACCCAAGCCTAATCAGTATATCCGTCTCTAACACAAAAGGACAGAGTTTAGTGTCCACTGTATATAACACACTTGTGCAGATGACTTTTGACTGAGTAGGAGACTGCCATTTTAAATAATTTGGATGCTAAAATGACAATAAAAAAACACCAATTGAACCTCCCAAATGTGATTATTTGCAAAGTGTCTTATAGTAACCTGAATATCTTTGGATTTTAGACTGTTGGTCAGACGAAATTAAACATCTGAATGTGTCACTTGAGTTCTAGGAACAAAAACAAACCCGGGGGACAAGATGCACACATAAAACTGAAGGGACGGCAGTTCTAATAGATGTATAAATATTCTAACAGGAGAAAATACAGTATTGTGAAAGATCTACTGTGGCATCAAAAAACAGAGCAGCGCCAACAGAGGCAGAGGCCAGGGAACCCTTTCTAGGAAGTGCAATAACATATCTGAGATTAGCTTTAGTTATGAGTTTAGTTTATTTCCATAGTGATAAAAGCCCCAAACGGACTGTGCAGAATTGCAATAATTTCATACAGCAACAATTTGAAAACCAAATAACTGACTCATACGCGTAAAAAACTAAACTATTCAATAGGCTTACAAAGATCTTACCTTGAAACGAGGAAAGGGAAGACACGACTCCCAATGAAGACATAACGGCACATAAATGACAACAGAACACGAGGCATTCAGGAGGTGCCAAGTGGATTGCTCGCCAATCATCTGACCAGGGAACCGGCCAATTGGCATATCGACACACACACAAAATTAAGCAGGCAAATCTCAGTGTGATTCATGCAGTGGCAACTTCACATAGCGGATAACCAACTCACTGAGAATCCAAACGCCTAAATTGTTCCACAAAGCAGCACTGTGCGGCTACAACTAGCCGGCTTTCATAATAACCTCTGCCTTGGGATTCATTTGATTAAGCCAGCTCTCAGCTATCTACCTGGCTTTACTGCTGATGCCTAACGCTGAATTCCTAGGGAGTTTCTGCAAAGTGGTGGAGGGTTTAAATTGAAAAAGGAGAAAAATTACTCAAGAATAAGCTGAGTTGAGCTATTTTAACTATTCAGTAATGCTTTAGAGATGCTTTGAGCAGCTGATCGTATTAAACGGGCTCTGCTGTAAGTAGACTATCAGCTACACAAGACATTCAATTTAACCTGAGGCAGACAAAATAGAAAATCAACCCTATCCTCCCTGCATAAAAAACAAAACAAAGCACACACACACACACACACACACACACACACACACACACACACACACACACACACACACACACGGCACTTTTTGGAACAATGAAATCTCTCTGGCTCCAACAACCAAAACCTCCCTCAGATTGGATGCCTGGCAGGCATTAATTTCTCCTCTCCCTCTCCGCCCCCCACCAACCCACCGCTGTGTCTCTCGCTCCTCCTTTCTTCTCCTCTCTGTATGCAGGTGCGCTCGCCCACAGAGCTGCATGCCGACTCCTGTCGGTAAAAGGACACGATGAGCACAGATCCTCTCTGTTCCTCTCTGCCCCGCCTCCACCCCGCACCGTCCAGAGGACAACTTCAAAGCCCACGGGAAGGAGAAAAAGAAAACACAGCGAGGCTGCGCAAACATTGAAGAATCGCCTGACCTGCGGTGATCTTCGGGGACAAGACTGTCATGGCGAGCAAATATCGGGGTGTTCTCATGCAAATGCAACACTCGTCCTCTACACCTGTCGGTCTTTCATTGTTTAGTCCTTTATAGGGGTTCTCATCCTTAAAGAAACACATGTAAGGTGTGACTTTGCAACCTCTTTTCTAAAGTCTAAGAATACACCCTGTTAACTCAACCAATATTACTTATTCACCGAGATAGAAAAGTGAAGGGATGTCTGCTGCTAGTGGTGCTGGGGGGAAAATTCAGAGCATGAAGACCAACTGCTGACCTGTCACACATTTCTACTTCCAATACAGAACAACTCGCTATAAGGGAGACACACGAGAGAATGCACTCTGAGCAGGCATTCACAAAGGAGTGCCATCAATTACAGTGCTGCATTTGCTAAGCGGACGCGTCGCTCCTTCTGTTTACCCCCCCCCCCCCAGTCGGATGGGTTCTGCAGACTGGGTGGTCATGGAACAACAAGCGCATCAAAGCGCCTGTGACAGTACAGAACAAACAGCTTGACAAATGCTGCATCAGCCGCGCATCTCCACTTCTGCGTGACACACACTGACGTGCGAGTGTGCGCATGGACTCTGTCTGTGTTTTCCTGTAGATGAGAACACAGGGGATGGATTTAGTTCTGCTACACAGGTTCTTCTCTGGGCTTGTTCCAAGATCTCTGCCAGTAGAGGATACAGCATCAGACCGGAGGTTGTCAATATTCTTTCAGCCAAAGAGGCTTTACAAGACCGAGAATATACCGGGGAGTCAGACCCCTTCACTCATGCTTGTTTATTTAAACATCTCTATATGTGAAGGAACAAGATAAATATATTGTATTAAACATTATATACATTTGTATATGATTTAAATATTGTAATTAAATATTATAGATTTCTAATGCTAATTGGACATTTACATTAAGAGATATTAGGTCTTCATAATACGAAAACAGTGCGACACGACAGCCTGTGATATAACATACCCATGTGTACTTTCAAAAGCACACTCTGAAATTCAACCGTATAACTATATTAACATAAACTAACTTAAATGCCTTTATTTGAGCAAGTCTCATTTTTCCTTCAAATAAAACCTTTCATCAGCAGCACCATTGCAACCTTGAAGTACCATTTCCAAAGCTGAACACTTGTATGAATAAAACTCTGGTGTCAAAGCAGCAGTTCACTGCTGTGCAAACAATAACTGTTCCACTTCAGCCACCAGCTACTGTGAGGAAAATACTCACTTTTAAGTGTTTCAATGTCTAGTGCAAACTGACCTTCAAACCCCAAAAAAATTGTAATTAAAATTTTGGAGTCCTGCTGGTTTTGGGAACGTACAATATTGCAAACGCTGCCATCTACATCCTAAAACGTAGAGATCCAAGCACCGGGCTTGGGTGTAATCCGATGCTTGTGTTGCACTGCTGCTATGCTTCAAAGTTATAGGAGTACACGATCGCACACTTTAGCCTCCAATAAAGGGCGCAGAGCTGGAACACAATGCTCGATGCCATCGGAGGACAATGCTGTTAAATTCTCATTAGCTAACGGCTGCCAGCAAAAGCGAAACAAAAACGCCTGTGGTTATGAAGAGGACAAGGTAATTTTGAAAATGACCAATAGCCGTGGCTACATTGTACCGTAACTTATGCAAACAGCGGGTTAAGTTAAACCTCTCCTTCATCCCCCTCATGTAATTAAATGTAAAATCAAACAAACACTTAAACATGCGCCGGACAACCTGTGAAGCTTATAATATGCGGGTGAACAAATATCACTCTGGATGTGCAGGCAGAGGCAATTCATCAAGCTAACAAATTGGGCTACCTCTCAGTGCCATTATGCTCCATCAAGGCATCTGTGACTCGCGTGGCCTCCGGGCTGCTGACAAGCGCCCCTTGTTAGGTGGCAATCTCGCCAACACTTTCCGAGTGGCCCCGACCAAAATTGGCTGACAGGCAAAAGTGAGGGATAAAAACTAAGGGCGTCAGCTACCAGTGCTCTATAACCTCTATACAGTATATTGCCCTTTGTTATTGTCCCCAAACAGCATCTTGGAACAGCTTGCGAAAGAGCTGAATGCACAAACATTTGCACATTATTCACAATCACGATAATCTCAGAGTAGAGGGTATGAAGACAGGAGGAAGAGATTCAACTAAGCTGTAGTGACAGACCTTAAGTGTTGATAGAAATCGGCCAATATTCAAATTAAATGTTAACGAGTAAATCCTATATGTAGCACTTAATCATCAGGGGCTTTACATCGGGTGTCCCGATTGAGAAGAAAGCAGCAAATAAAAAAAAAAAGTTCTGCAAACGAGAGCACAAAAAACCCAAGAGTGTTAGCTTTCGCTCATGTCGTGCGAGTGTTGTAATACGATTGGCGTGCAAGGCTGGAGTAGAGACAAGAGAGCCGCAGCCAAAATAGTCATTACCTCTGGCACCGCTGTGAAACGGCTAATAAGTTGCCGTGGTAACTCCAATTTATTAAACAAAGAATAATGTCAGCATAAGAAGCCAGCCTGTAATAACAGAGGATGGGCACTCACTAAAATCTGTTTGTGCTGCAGGTAACTGGACACCGCCTGAACGCTGAATATTTCATAAGCTGTTGGACAGACAGTCAGTCGGGAGGAGGGGGGGGGGTGTTAGGCAGCGATCACAGCCCCAGCTAAGTGTCTGGTAGGACGATCAATCACGACTTATTCTCCATTTTCCCACACTACGGCTCTAGCTGACGTGTTGCTGTGCCAGCAGCCTCTTCTTGTATGGCCTAATCTACTTTGAGATAGACGTCATGCTTTGTGTGTGAGAAAAAGACAGAAGGGAAGCGAGGGAAAGGAAAAGGAGTGGGGAGAGAACGAACACACACACACACACACACACACACACACACACACACACACACACACACACACACACACACACACACACACACACACACACACACACACACACACACACACACACACACACACACACACACTTTCTCTGGCTTTTCAAATAAAAGCTGAGGTGGTAACAACACTTGTGGGGGAGACTTCATTTTCGCAGCAGTTAACTTTCAGCAGCAACAACTGTATCTTAAAAAGGGGTCAGAAACATTAATAAGATCCTTTCAGAGGTGTTCACTGATATCAAAGAGTTGCTCAAGAAAGCGGAGGATTGCACAAGGCGTCAAAATCGCACTATTCTTGTTTGGGGATTAACAATCAAAAGCTGTTGAATATCGCTGGATGTTTTCTTTGTGTCCAACATGATAAAACTCCCTGCCTCCAAAAGGTCTGAGATTCTGTATCATTTTCCATCTGCGGTGGTTAGAGCTGCCAGTTTTGCAGGTCTCCCACCCGGCCGATCAGGACATCAACAGAGACAATGACACTGGTTGTCACAATTTTCTGCTGCACCCAGAAATTGCAGGGTGCAAGCAGAGAGGCAAGGTGAACAAGAGCACGCAGGCGAGCAGAAACAAAGCAATGTGTTCGGATTATTTAAGAGCGTCATTAGGCAGTTTTCCAATGGCTCTTGAGCTGAATCTTCTATTAACCTGGTAAAGCTGCTGTAGCTGAGTGTGCAGACAGATGGCACACAAATGCTACGGGAGCAGATGGCACAAATACTACAATCCCAACTGTCTCATACCTTGAAACGGAACATAACCTTTTCAACTTGCCTAAACAACTTTGAGATTTACAGCCTATTTCTAGTCTTGCAACCAAACCCAGATTTCTGATTTAGCTGGTTTATGCATAAGTCATTTTGCAGTGTAAGCATTTTTAAGCACTCTAGCTGGCTTTAGCAACACCAATGTCCACAACAAATGTATATTTTACTTATGAAAAGTTAAAATTGGTTATAACCGATAGATAATTGAGAAATATTACATTTTCACGGAGCGTTTTTATTTTAACGGGTGCAGCTTTTCTAGCCTTTACGGCACTCGTTCTGCACACCAACCAATTACATGTGTTGTAAACCATCTTGCGTGATGCTGCTCGGCAAATGAAATGCGTGTAGATACTCACACACACATGGTAGAGACAGGAGAGAGACTTTACAGTCGGAAACAGTATGTGAGTCAGAGAAGTTATTTCACATGAAATGCTGGAAAAAGAAAAATGTGGATGGCTTTACCAGTCTAAAACCAAGAATGGACAGACTCTTATATGTTTATTATTCCCACAACCTGTTCAGAGACATTGAAGATTATTAAAAGCAGCAATGTGAAGCACCACTACGAAACAAAGCACAAATCTTTCGAGCAAACATACCCACTCACATCTGAAATTAAGGCACAAAAAAAATGAACACAAGAGCCCAATATGATCAGAACCCTAACACATTAATTCACTGTCCAGCAATGATGTTAACAGAGAGGAATAGAGCTGAAACAAGTGGTTTAATAACCACTTAAAGATAAAGTCCCTGCACACAAATTTCTCTTTTTAGAAGATAAGAATATAATATCGTGGCTCTTTTGATTGACATCAATTCACACCTGAATTTAAAGCTGCAGGACGATTCAGGGAAATGTTTTTTTTTTATCCAGCCCTTATTTTCACTTGAAACGAGAGAACAACATTCATTTATGTATGTATTATTTATAATTAATCCAGTTTAACTTGAAAACTGACAAATATTGTTTGGATATAGGGCTGGGCGGTATACCGGTTCAACCAGTATACCGGTTTTAATTTCCCGTATGATATGAATTTTTCATACACCGTCATACCGGTATAGCCGAAAACAACTGCTGTCACTCTTCAACAGGAAGCAAAATATATTGTTCGAATGGAAAAAGAAAAAAAAAAAAAAGCAATTTCAGGATATTTCTTTATTAGAAATCATGTAGGTCCAAGCTTTCCAGCTCTCCCAGATCATATAACTATATGTTGAAGGTCTCTAAACACATTTTTACTTTGATAAAGTGAAGCTTTATCCAGTACATCTTGATCTAGTACGGAGAGGTCAAACGAGGTCAAACAAAATGTAATTTTGTTCCAGCTGTTTCATTGTAATTTTATATACTATACAATTATATATTTAACTTCTTTTATGACTAATAGTGTTCAATCTATCCATATGCAGCAGTTTGGCATCATTTTGAGAGCCTGGATCCTCTCTGAGACTGTTAATGTTTGACATCCATGGGATTTTATCGTCTGAATTCCAGTTTTTTTATCCTCCAAAGCCTTTCAGACCGTTAAAAGGGCCGATTTGACCCAATGAACGTTCCATAGACGCGTCACAGCCTGCTCTGTTGAAACAACCTAACGTGACAGAATCCGTTAACCGATCATAAAATAAAAACTACCCGAGTGTCAAATTTCTCAAATCCGATTTGCTGAGACGTATAACCCTGCCCCTTCCGCTAGCAGGCACACGACGGCAGCGCCAGCTTTGAATTCATATAGAGGATGAGCTGCGCAGATAGACAGTAAACATGAACGGATTCTTTTTTTTTTGCTGCAGAACATCTCAAAGTAAGGAGCTGGTTTATGATGTGCTCGATTACGCGGATTATGATGATGGCTTTGTTTTGTAAGTAAAACTGCGAGGCTGTGTCGTAGCGGAATGTGACAAAATGGCGGCTGCCGTCTGGTCGCTAGCGATCTCCGGAGCTAACGGGTGTTAGCATTGAATTCATTTTTCAAAACGTTATTGGCATAAATGTGGCGAGTAGGACTGCCTAGGGGGCGCTATATCGATTGTGTTACTTGGTATTATACGTAGCTTTGTCATATGTTGTGTTTGGAGTGTGTACAAACAGCTGAGATGACTTTGTAGCACAGGAGCTGCAGTTTGAGCAGGTATGCGGCATCATTATATTCGTTACTGATGAGTGCACGTTATGAGTGGATTAATTTTTGGATGCATGCTCCGCCCCCACCGGCGGGGGCGCTCGGCCCGAAGAGGTTAACACCACAAAACAACAGTTTGTGACATAAACATTTGTAACACTAATAATTGTACATTTATAAAATGTCACCGCCGAACAGCATGCTGGGTACAGCTCGGTAGCTAGCCGTTAGCACAACAGTCTGCTAACAGCTGGGAGAGGCTCCATCGCGTTACTTAAAGAACAGAAAAGAGCGATGCAGGAGGAACAAAGAGAGACCGGAGATGCACCAATAGTCTGTGCCCAAGAGAGGAGCTGTGTCTGCTGTTTGGAAGTGTTTTGGTTTTAAAAAATCCGACGTTTTGCGAGTTTGGAGCCACTGTTGATGCCGCTGGTGGTAACACGAGTAACTTACATCACCTCAGCAGAAAACGTGAGTTATTTTCATGTAATGGATGCAATCTGAAATGTACACCTTGAAAACTGCAAACCTATCTAAGTCATGTTTTTATGTTTGTTAAATTCTCAGTAGCAATAACTAAATGATATGCTTATTATACATATTACAAACAAAAACACTAAAAATATAATTTAAATTATTTTTTTTTTGCTTTCTGGGGTATTTTGGTTAGACACATTTGCAACGCTGATACCTTGTAATATGTGTGGTATTAGTTATAAATGTATGTTGGTAAATAGAGGGTGATAAGAAGCGTACATGGAGGGACTTACGACCCAGGGGAATGTATGGGAAGGAAGCAGGAAGAGACGGAAGACGCCACACAAACAGCTGTTCACCGCTCGCTGCCGGCCGGTTCTTGTGTTAAAAATGTCCGCTTAATAATTAAACGCGCGATAAAATCATTTTCAGCGTTAATTAGTTAATGCGGAAAAAAATACTGTGATATACCGTGAAACCGGTATAATCTTACAAAATACCATGATATACATTTTTGGTCATACCGCCCAGCCCTATATCATTCAATTGAACTTTATTTAATTTGACAGTCAGTAGTTGACTACATACAGACATTAACACAACTGTTGGCTACTTCAATACGTATGGGACTAAATCATAGCGCAAGTTAGGCGTTATTATGATGTTCCGGACCTTTGCATGAGGAAGTTCTCTCTAACTGGACCTCGCTGAACTTTAATTGAATACCTTGGTCTACATCATTGGATTATAGTTGTTGATGCATTAATCTGTTAATCACTTTAATGTTGCAGCCGTTAAAGATGGAGCATATTTTAACTACTTTATATACTTACTAACTAGGTGGTATACTAATAATACATCATAGTTTATTAGTTGATTTTTATATTGTATTTAGAATCTGAATCTGCAAAGTATCCAAACTAGTACTAACCAATATTGTCAAGTACATGTGGAGAAGTTAAAGTACAATGTGTCCCTCTAAGATGTGGAATAGAACCATGAAGTTACATAAAATGGAAATACTGAAGCCAAGTACCTCATAGTTGCACTTAAGTACAGCACCTAGTAGGCTGAATGTAGTTCTAGCCTTGTAATTTTGCTCTCAAGGTGCACCAAATTGCTAAAAGCTAGCATCCCGTATAACACTGAGCGTCCATCAAAAGCTTGAACAAGCTGCAAGTGTGCGAAGAGCGAAAGTATATGTCCGGAGCTGGTAATGATACCCAAGAATCCAGCTCATTATTTGCTTGACGGAGACTCTTCTTCTTCTCCGACTCTGCTGTCAGAACGGACTCTGTTGCCTGACATAACCAAGGTGCAACTTTTTTTTTTTTTTTTTTTTTAAATTGACTCTTTCTCTGTGAAGCTCCCCTCCACATGTACGTGGCTCACCATCATACAGCTTTCTGCCTTGTTAAATTTTCCTTCTGCTAACTTAAACTGGAAAGAGCTTTTTTCTTAACTCAGGGAGCAGGAACAAAAGTTTCTCTTCTGAGGAAACACCTGTAGCATTTTGGCAAATACTGGTACCAGCAGGGTCGAGGAGTTACACCTCCACATAATAAAGTTTAGTCTGTTTAGTCGTGACGACATACTGAGAGAACATCCACTGACATGTTGCCCTAAGAAAATGAGCAGTAAATTGGGATTGGATAAAGACCGAAAAAATGCCTCAGGACAAAAACTCAGAAATGAATTGCTTTCATAAATAGAGAAGACAAACAAAATCTCACTTGAATGCCAACTGAAGCCTGTCTGGTCTTTAAAAAAAAAAAAAAAAAAGAACAAATATTAGGAAACCAAAATGAGCAGGGCCAGATAACAGGCATATCGTCATGTCGGGGACTCGCCAACAAAATTGTGTTTGCTTAGAATAAGCTTGACATTTCGGTGCTTGTAAATCCAATCTTCATTCTTCAAATTGCCAGTTTATTTAACGTAATGGTTAGCTGCAAATAATTTGAAGCTCTGCGTGGAGGAAGAAAAAAAAAATCAATAACAGCATCCAGACGACAACAGCAGTAATCATGTGTGTGTCTGGTAGTGATGGCCACTTCCAATCAGCACCCTGTATGCCTGCAGTTGTCAAATACACATTTTCTTTTCTCACTGTCAAAAAAAAGAGAGAAGGATATTCTGATACGGGACGCAACATAATCATAAAAAAAAAGAAAGAAAAAAAAAAGAAAGAAAACTCAATCTCGCTTGTGAGAGTCAACGGCAGATACCAGAATGAATAAATCTTTACGTAATGTCCCATTTAGTATTCTTGGCAAAAACAGCACTAACAGGGGTCAGGTTTGTGTTTTAATGTATACAACAACGCTAGGGTTACGGATACCATGCACACTGAAGAACTGAGTGTTAATGATTGTAGGGTAGTGGTTCTAAGTGTGGGGTGGGGGGTGCGCAGCAAGATTCATGAGTAGTCAACCACAGATATGTTTCTGGTGTAAATCTGTTTTGATTGATGTTTTTTTCCCATACAAAATAATGATCATTTGCAGTCTGCAATGCTGCTTCTAATAATTATGTGAACCACCCTTAAAAATACTTTTAAAGCATTACTTAGTGGCTGAAATCACCGTTTGGTTTACATTTAAACCTGCAACAGAAGGTTCCAAAAAAAAAGTCCCAGAGATTTTTTTTTTTTTGGAGAACAGTAGCTGCAGTAGCTGCAAAGAGCGTCTTTGCTTTCTTTTCTGTGACATGTTGGCAAACAACTGTGCAGTTTTAACTGTGGCGACTGGGTAGCACTTTACAGCCTCATACCGATTTCACTGTTAAGTGCAGCAAAACAATACCATAGGTGATATAGCAACTGCACTCAGAGTATTAATCGGATATATGAAGGCTGTGAGGTAACAATCCACGGTCTAATGAGTGTGTGTGACACTGGGGGACTACTCATTTAACAGGCCTGAGGTCAGTCCATGGTGCACATTCCAGTCTCGAAGCAGGATCAAGTGTCCTCTGAACCACGCGGACCCTCTCGCAGCCCTGAGCCTCGGCTATAAACTGCAATCAAGCCATCAGCATAATTGACGAGGCAAGTGTCACCCTGAACAAGATGGAGCACCTTGTCCTTGAAAATTAATAAATGAATGCATCAGTCGTGCTGCCCGGTTGAATGCCACCGAGTACACGACAGCAGAGGAGGGGGGGGGGGGTACTCTGCAACCGGGCGGGCACTTGTGAGCCTAATCCCGCATTTTGATGACAGACACAACAGACCGGACGGATCAGTTCATTTCCTGGTTGTGAACGTCCTGCCGTTAAAATGGTACTTTTCGTGAAAAACCCGCTTGTCCAGTATGCATAGTCTCTACTCACTCAGACAACATCCATTTCAACTTCACCCGCTGAATTGGGTTCTCAATGAATTTAAACACGCGCTGGGACATCGTGCACGTCTTCCACGCGTTTCCCCAACAACCCTAAATAAAGTTGTACCTGCAGCTGAAGCCTCCTCGCGCTGCTGCAGGTATTATTGCACGCTGTTGTAGAACACACACACACACACACACACACACACACACACACACACACACACACACACAGAGAGAGAGACAGAGACAGAGAGAGAGAGAGAGAGAGAGAGAGAGAGAGAGAGAGAGAGAGAGAGACTGCGTGTCACTCGGTTCTTCACATTGACATGTCACGGTCCTCCAACCAGGACACTGACCTCGTATTCAGAGTGTTTGACTCCAGAGAGTCCTGTCGCTGGTCATTGTGGGAACACAACATCTTGAATGTGGCGCTAACAAAACATCTAAACAGGGTTCGGGTTAAAGCTGTGTTCAAAACAGTCACTGCTGACTTTTAAAAGAGTAAAATATTACAGTTAAAATAATATACATTGTATTTATCTAATATATACATTATTTTCATAAATGAACCAGTTATTTAGACAGCTATTTATTTTCTTCCATTGCCACTACAAGTACCTGTTTACCAGGGAGTCAACCCGACCGGACAAACGTTAGCCAAGTTAGCTTACCATGGATCAAACTCGTGGATGATGCTCTCGAACCGGATCACCGCGAAAAGTCTGGAGCTGAATCCGGCCAGGCAGGCCAGGAACAGAATGCTAAAGGAGAGTAAGGACTGCCACCCGGCCGGTTGTGTCAGTCCACCAGACAGGCCTCCTCCTTTAACCGGTCCGCTACCCGCGGCGCCGGGTCTGCTGTTCCCGTGCACCGAGCCCCCGGCATTGGTGGACGCTTTGTGCTTGCCGTCGCTGGCTGCGTGGTGCTCCGCCATTTCTGCGTGCGGTGTCGGTTGGGTTTGCTAGTTCTCCCTGCCACGCGCCCGTGTCTCCCTCCACGCCGCGCTGTCGTAAACTCCCTTAGATTGCGCACGCTCTGCCTCGGTGTTCTTTCTTCTGAGTCCCCCGGTTTTTATATATATATATATATATATATATATATACATATATATATATACACATATATATATATATATATCTAAATTCAGTATCGGTGCTCCGCGAGACCGCCGTTACATCCCGAAACGCATACTCATGCGCCACATACCGAGTCCGCAACAGTCAATTCGCTACACGACCGAACGCCGGTGGAAATGGGCGGGAGGGAAGCGATGGGCGGGGGGTAAGAATGCTCTCGCGGCCTCTCACAGATCGACAGGTACGAGAGGGCAGGGGTTTACGTCTGTAAGCCAATCAGAGCGCAACATTGACTAGATAGACAGATGAGTCCACCAATGGAGACACATTAAATTATGGCTGCCACTGATTGATACGAGGATTATCCCCTGTTACATATGAAGATTGAGTCATTATGTTGCCTGCTATAAATACAACCCTTAATACTCGGCTTAAAGTTGGCTTTATAAAGTTGAATTAGTCACTTCTCATAGAGAAAAACAAAGAAAAGATCTTGCACACGTAGTCCAAAGATCTAGAAGGGAATTCGTTTCCTTGCAGCTAAAAGCTATAGGCAGGTGTGTGAAGATAAATGTTCTCCGTGAGTGCAATATTTCTGTTGCCCTTGGATGTTCTGGACTGGGTGGTGGAGTAGTAATAAAGATTGATGTGCCTCATCATTATTATGTCCCCCAGCTAAGACAAGAACACAGCATTCATCATTCTCTTAAACTCAGGATATACTTTCTCAACTTCCCCTGAAGCCTTGAGAGCCTATATATTGGAATAAGACATCTTTTTTTAATATATATATTTTTAGAACATTTCAAATAAATGCTCAAGTTTTTTGATTGATAGTCTACATTCATTCTATGCTCGCACTGTTTACAACAATGAGACAGAGGCAGGAAGTGTTATTGATTTATCTGAAATGTGATTTAGTCTCAAAGGGAGAAAAACAATAGTCCAACAGCCCTCTCCATGTGTAATATCATAGGTAGAAACAACTTTGTTCTAAAGTCAGAGTGGACAAAACACCCTTTTTTCTCATCTTCTCTAACATTTGCTGAACCTGTCCAACCGCACAGCGTGTCATCTTACCCTGAGGCTGCCCTTGGGGCATTGTGCAATGAGAGGAGCATGTTTTCACACAGGCAGTGTACGTAATTTAATAGCTGACCTCCAAAATCATAAATTCAAATTATGAATTCATTGTGTTGCTCCTGATTTCAGTATCCATCGCTTTGGGTAATGAATGGGAATGTTTGATGCTACATACTTAAGCAATAACTACTTATCAGAGTATCTTGGTCTCTATAAAAGTTGTTAATTATGTCCACTTTAGTATATATAATTTGCTTGTTTGAGAACTTCACAAATTGGCCCAATTTGCCATCCTTACTTTGATCAGCAGTGTTTACAGCTACCCCTGTCACACATAAGATCACAATTTGAAAAACAAAAAATAATGCAAATTAAATATTCATGCAGAAGAATTGGACTGAAGTTTGAGCCGGCTTGCATTGAGGCTATATCTTCTGGAAGAGACGAGGAGGAGATAAGAGGGAGATGAGAATACAGCGCTGCATGGAGAGACGGGCCGATAATAAAGGAGAGTAAAAGGATGATTATGGAAATTGATGGGGGTCATCATGGCGAGTGGATGGAGTGGCAGAAGTGGATATGCGTTTTTTCTTTTGTACTTCATAAAGAGATCACAGAGATGACATAGCTCAGTGTCGCAGGCGTCCTGCATGCTGCAGCTGAAAAGGCAGCGCCAAGAAGAAATCATGCACACCCACTCGCAACGTGTTTACGCTCAGGCAACAGAGAGTGCACAGATACAATGCATGCAAACACGTGTAATCCCACACATACACACACACACATGCATGCCGATGAATACATCTTTATCTTACAATAGCACACGCACACACACGCACACACATATGCACACAGTTCCTCGATCATTCATCAAGGCCTGCTGCTGACGCCATGATGAGCACTCTACTACCCCTTTCGCCTTTTCCCCCCTCTACACCTCCACATTCTAAACGGGTGACCTTTGAGACAAATAGAAATGCAGGTTGTGATTTGAAGATTGCTTCAATCGCATCTATCGTCAAAAGGCCAAGCCCAGATGAAAGCCAGACAAAATGAGTGCTGTTGCCAGGCAGGGCCGCTCTGCTTTCCTTCGTCTCCAGAGGCAGACTTTGTCTTTCTTCTCAGTTTTTTTCCTTCTCTCTTCTCTAGAACATTACAGACTCGCTGAGTTCATGCTCGGCATTCTTAGGTGTCTAAACTTCTTCACTTTGCCAAAGGCCAACCGTGCAAAAAGAAAAAAAAAAAAGGGGAAAAAAAAGCTTAAGAAGCCTGGCATAAAAAAAAACACTCTTTGCACCTCTGTCGTCTGCCTCTCCTTTGACCACATGCGTGAGGGAGTTTAGAGGGAGAGAGTGAGAGAGAGTGAGAGATGCCACGATTGGTCAAGAAGATTCTGATCATTACACCACTTTTCTTTTTCCCCCCTTTTTGCCGAAACTGTCCATGAAGCGAGCGAATCCTGAATCAACTATACGGTGTCATTTAAGTGCAGCGTTCACTGTATGACTTCAGTAGTTTGTCTCAAAATGCATGGGAAAAAAACCCCATCTCTCAGTCACTTGTGCACACTGTTATGTAAGCAGCATGTGGGACAAAGCAAAGAATCCTCCCGCGATTAGGCTGCCTCTGACTGATGAAAGCAAAGTTGCTGTACACTCTCTGAAGGGAGCCTCCCATATAACGCAAGTGCACTGTGGAAAGAAATGTGATGCTGTAATTTCTTTTTAAGGCTCAGACTGCAGTGTGGAGGATGTCTGAGAAGTGGCCACATCATTTTCTCAGATTCCTGCCCAAAAACACAGCAGTGGCAGCCGTGCAAAACTGTGAATGACAATTATAGATCCATGTTCTTTTTATCCATACCAGCTTTTTCCCCATGCAGGGTCGTTATTGCAAGGCTGGAGCCTTTTCCCAGCATGCAATGGGTGGAAGGCAGGAAAACACTACATTGATTGCCAATCCATGATAACACGCATAGTCGAAGTTCACCGGCATCTCTGTCTTGCAAACAATACACAGCAAAAATAATTTGAGATTATTTTAGTTTGTTGTTATTGTCCTTTAATTGGCATGGCATCACTACTCTCTAATTACCTCGTGCATCGTTTACGGGGTACAACCTAACAAGGGGGGTTCATTCTGTGCATTCTCTCGCAGAGCATGGCAGAGACAGAATGTTTGCTCGTTGTGAGCGCAGCAAGCTTGAGAGACTCCACAGAATCTATCTGTGTGATCCAGTGTAACGGAACAATTAGCCGGAGCCTGGGGACCGCCACTGCAAGCGTCAATCTGCACCGCAATCATTAACAGGAATGAGAGCACTCAAAGAAAAGGCATCCCGTCCAACTGTTAAGAACTATTTATTAACCTGTAGAGAGATATAGATTCTCTCTGTTAATACTTGATACTCTCTAAGAAGATGCACAGCATCACGAAACATATCAAAGTCAAGTTTAAAGTTATTTCATTTTTGAAAACAATGTATTCAGGTTTGACTACAGGCTTCTATGACAACATATTTTTTTCCGGCAATTTACGCCATTTGTATCGGTTTTCCATGCAAAACATTTGTTTGCAGCATATTGGAAATTAAAGTGTATTCGACCATAGTACAGCTGCATCGTTCAAATTATTGCACTGTAAAAAATTATAATAAATCAAGAAAAATAAAATAAAATAAAATAAAATAGAATAGAATAAAATAAAATAAAATAAAATAAAATAAAATAAAATAAAATAAAAGTCTAAATGCAAGTCTAAATATGTGCAAGTCTAAGACTTCTACTTGTTAATGTGGGGTGTTTCAAAGACTGCACAGGGTTACCTGTGTTGCCTCGTCAGTGACACGCTGTTTCACACTCAACAGTCAATGGGGGACGCAGAGGTAGTTAATGTGAACATGACCCACTCAGACCCAGGGCAACAAGTGTGGATGATGCTCCACAACTGCACAACATCTTAATCTCGACTTTGATGGAAGGTGTGCTGGCACGAGGGGGCGGCCATGGGTCTCACCTTGTATGATGGAACTGTTCATCTCGATCATGTCATGGGCGGATCAGTGATTATCTATGGCGCTGCACTACTTAGCTCTTCGTATGCATGAATGCACAGCCACACTCACACCCCTTCTTTAAGGAGAATTGCTTGTTATGAAATAGATAGAATGCCAACTAGTGTGATAACTTTGTATATTTTGAAACAGAGCACGGTGTGATCTATCATCCCGGAGATCAGTGAGCTTTTGCTCAATTTATAAGGCTGCATCTGCCTCAGGATGTTACAGCATTCATTGCACTCATCTGTCATTTTCCTAAAGCACATAAAAAGTTGTTGGCTGTGAGCTGTAGATACAACGACAATTTCGATTGAAAATTTCTTTTCATTTTTTCCATTTGATTACAAAAAGGCTTTCATCTACCAAGAAGGGAACAAAGCAGTCAACGCCATAATCCTGTCAATCCTGTCCTTCAATTATTTCACAATTTAAATAAGAAATAAACAACAAAGCATCACTGTTTTGGAGAAAAAGTCAGAGCCTTGCATCCTTATCTTACCCAGAATCATCATATCAAATAGTAACACGGTCACAGCATTGTGTCGTTCTGATTCTTAATCAGGCTTTTAGTCCCGGTAATGATGCCGCAAAAATTACACAAAAATGATGCCATGATGGAATTGAAGAGAGGCTCATCTCGCATCTGAGTGCATGAAGCAGGCCTTATACACACAAGCAAGGAAAGAAAAGGTTTGTCTGAGAACAACCCATAAAAACAACATCAGCATATTCGTCAAGATTGACTCTGACCCGTCGACACAGCCAAATGTGCCCGCAGTGATGCTTCAAACCCTATTGTCATGCTGCATGAAAAGTTTGCGAGAAAGTTGCAATTGATTGAGCAAGAGCAAGAGCAAGAGAGATGTGTGTGTGTGTGTGTGTGTGTGTGTGTGTGTGTGTGTGTGGGGGGGGGGGGGGGGGGGGGGGTAAGGAGGAGTGCTGTACTAACCTGAGCTCAACGGAGATATCAGCTGTCTGCAGGCAGAATGTCAGATTCTGAAAAGTTGGCGTGTATTTCTACCTCTTCAGAATAACAGCTGCCTTATCAACAACGGCTCAAACCGCCTCTGTGTGATGCCTCCTGCTTGCCATTGAGAGAAATATAATGCGCAGAAAACAGTTGAACTTGCCACGATCCCCCGCGGGAGAGAGACAAAAAAACACGACTCACGTGTCGAAAAATTGAAGTAGGCCTCTCAATTTCCCAGACGCCTCAGCTTGACGAATGACCCTCAGTTCACTTTCCCCGAGAAGCCAAACATGTGCTGTCTTGTCTCAATTCAGAAAACAGCAGATTTATGTGATATTGCTTCAGTGACGGCTGTGAAAACCTCAGTGGCAAAATTACGGCAGCAGCATCCAAAACAAAGAGGAGGGGACGCGAGAGCCGCCCCGCTGACATTAATCTGCTGTGGTCACAAAGTTTACCTCTCCAATTCTTTGAAGGTTCACACAGCCGCCTGTTGTGTATATTTCTCAATAACTATGTTTTTTTTTTTTATGGACTGAATTCCAAGACATCTTCTTACTGCATTTGCCTCACTTTCATCTTGAATTTATTCTGGTACAAACTGTAGGCTTTTGTGAAGCTCTGTCCTATGTGAAGACCAAATTAACGCTTGTTGGAACACACCACAATTAAGACCAGCTCTGGTGTATTTTCTGACCAAAGAGCACTCTGTGAAGGTGGTTCAATACCAAGTGGCCCCCTTTGGTCAGGACTATGCGTCTCTGTGCTCAGCCCCGTGTCCAATCGATTCTCCTCCTGGTCGCCCTCGATCGGTCATCTGACAGAACACAATCCACGCCTCCAAAATAACGTTAAACTTAGCAGGGCTCTCCGGTGAATAAGGGGGAGATAGGATGAGGAGGGGGGAGGGCAAAAGGGACACAATGAGGGGGACAGAGAGAGAGAGAGCGAGAGAGAGAGAGCGAGAGAGAGAGAGAGAGAGAGAGAGAGAGAGACTGCCAGGCTTCTGTAAGCTGTTTAGTGCTGGTGATGTCATTGCTAACCGTGCCTGCACCACAAGGACAAAGTACACACATTTAAAAATCTTAAACATACAAATATTTGCCCTTTTCTTTCTTTCAACATGTATAATTAGTCCAGGTAAAGCAGAGGTTTGACTGGTATTTGTAGAGGTATCAAGCTAGCTGTTTCCCCCCTGTGTCCACGCTTTATGCTAAGCTAAGCTAACTTCCCTCTGGGTTTAGCTTCATATTTAAAGTTACTACAAGGAACTTTCAACTATATGATATTTATATTTGAGTTGTCAAAGCAAGAAATTCACAGGTGCAAATATTTATATCAACAATGGCTTCATCCTGTTAAGTGTACCAGTATGCGTGTCAGTGGTCAGTGAGTGAGCACATTCAATTCTGGAATTGGATCACCTAAATGGAATGCAGCAATGTTATTGATTCACATTACGAGTTTTTCCACATAAAACATTTGCTGGATGAAAATGAGGGACGTTTTAATCTTATGTCTTTCGTCAACTTTGACCTTTGAAGTAAAACCTTTCTGTACATCAGTTAACAACGAGCTGGCTATGAAGTCCAGCGAGGTTTTAACAAGGCTGCAGCACAAGATTAGCATCATCACATCAGGCCCGCCGCAGTCTCTCATGAATGTTAACTGGAACAGGACCGCAGTACGTAAATTATTTCCAAATAGACAAATTAATATGGAGCACAGCTCAAAAAGGATATAGTGAGCCAAATTAGTCCCAAATCATCATCACAGCCTGCATGCAACCAGGCGCTGATTGATGTCGGGAATTAAGTGGAATGGCATCGCCCTTGTTGGCTCAAGTGATCAAATCATTCCAGCTTGTTGTTGGAGGGTGAAACTGCAGTAAAACTGCCAAGCACTGGTTTTATTAAACGTAAGCAAACAACCCTCTGAATGTATCCTCCCAAGACAAACGTCAGCTCGAGCATGCTGCCATGAGTGACACAGCTGCGTTTGTCCTTGGTCTTTTTTATTTTTTTTGTATTAAGCACTCTGAGTGGTTCACTAGCTGAGAATACACACAGCAGAAGACACAATAGCTCATTCAGGCATGAGGAATTTAAAGTAATCTCGGAACCATCGAGTCCACTGCCATCGTACAAAAAAAAAAGAAGATGTCTGAGAGGACAGCAGGGGTAATGGCTCCTAACACATCAGTAGTCTCATCCTCTGCTCTTATCCTAACAGGCGCATCATCTCCTGGACAATTGCAATCGCGGCTCAGGGCCTCAAAGTTCTGCGGGATGTGACTCCTGCTGCTACAAACATCGCTGTCAACAGCATGAGCTGAACTCCACAAAGTGCCGCTTTGGAATATGTCAAGCGAACACCTAAATCATAAGAGTATTTGGAATATATATAAAGATCTGTAAAGGACTGGGATGGTTGGGGGTTTAACCAGAGAGAGGAGGTGATATCAGAGCCGTTTGTCTCCCATTTCATCCCTCTTACTGGAGCTTGAAATATTGCTCATAAGCTCCTCGCCAAACAACACACTCTCTTCGCCAACTTTGGCGTCGCCATGGCAACCAGCATGTGGGGGAACGATAAGTGACTTTGGCACCAGAGTATCTCCTTCTGGACTTAAGGCCACCCAAAGGGCTGCGCGAGCGTTGTTTTTTCTTTTGGCGTCTTCGTGTAGACGCGTGAGCGGCGCGGAGCTGAACACCCAGCGGCCCTCTGCTGCCTCCCACTCGAAGGGTTAATCTGGTGAAGAAATATCATGATTGACGGGGGGGGGAGGGGTTAACCAGTTATTTTATGGAGGGGGGCTGCACGCGGGTGTCTCGAGCTCATACGTTATGACAGGCGAGCGACGAACGAGGAAGCGACGGAGTGAGATAATCAAATGTAGAAACAAATGTTGTGAAGTTCCGCTCTCCAGCAGCTGAGGTTTTAAATGTAATTAGGTCCAAAAGCAAGATGCAAAATGACTCCAGTGTAGCGCCACTGAGTATGACTCTTAGTAATGGAAAGACCTGTCACATCTTGAGCTCAGCCCCTTCATTTTCACAGTGCAGTGCTTCCATTTTTTTTTTTTTTTTTTACCATCAAAGCACAAATGTTAGCTCGCTGGATGCTGCACTTCAGCACCCAGAGTCGGCTCCAGAAGGCACAGATGATGTCTTTGTATGCAGCATCCAGTAGAACCACTACGCCCTCTACCGGTCAAAAGACAAAATGCAGGTGTCAGGCAATATTCTACTGTAGTGTTGTTGCTGGCGATGAATGGAATATGTGTGCACACGCTCCCATGTTGCCTTGATTAAAACACACACCGGGATGGTAGTAGACAGGAGTGTTTGTACCAACCGACTGAGGGTATACAGTTTAAAAAAACAACAACACACAATGTCATTTATTTGTTCTCCTTATTATGACCTCAATTGCTCGAGGTTCGAGTGAATTCCTTTGCCAGGTGTAGCAATATAAACTGACATAACAGGATTAAACATAACAGGATTATCGTGCTGCATGATTTGCGTTGAATTGCTTCCAACACTGTTAACCAAACTGCAACCGACTGTGTTGAGGATCCTTGCTCTGAGGCTCCTGCTATACAAGAACTCATTTGAATTTGCTGTTGAACAAAGTTGTTCTTTTACTGACCCTGACAAATGAGTCAGCTTCAGGAGGCATTTAGAGGCATTCGCTTTCTCAAATATGCATCTCCCTTTTAAGAACTTGACTCCTTTGCTGCAGTAAAAAACAAAAAAACAATAGGCCTCACATTATTTGATTGTGAAAAATGAATAGAAATGTTACTTTTGTTACTTTTGACACCCCTGTGGTAAACCATTTATAATGTAAAAATTATAAATCATTCATCATCAGCATGCACATCCCCGCGGCGGCGTCCAATTTATCTGTAGTGCAACACACAACTGAGCGCCTGTGGCACAGCTTATGTAAATAGATATACATTGTGAACTGTGGGAAGGGCAACGGAAATCTTCCCCGTGAGACGACAAGTCGGCCCACTGTAGCCAATAAATCACTCTCCAGCCATTTCCCAAGTGCATTTGTTTTACAGTCCGTGCCTTTTCAGTGGCGCTGCTTCACAACTGCAGCCTTGGTTGAGCTTCACACAAAACACAACAACAGATTTATAGTTTAGTCTAAGTCTGTGGTGGCAAACTGTGGCCAGCAGTGAGATTTTAATAATAAACTAGAATATGGTTTTGGCAGGTTTCTAATAAATTGCACTGTATGTACTTTGCACCACATCCCAGATGTCGACTAAATTTAGCAAAACGCGTCTCTGTCTTAGCCTCTTGGCACATGAACCCACATTTAACTATTTCTGCCTGTACTGTTTGTTACATCTTAATATCAGACTTACAGATTTACATCTTACATTTGGCATTGTAATCTTTTAAGTGGGCCCACAAAGAGAAACCAATATTATATCACTCCATTTCTGCCTGTTTTAACTTAACATGTTTACAAATAGCAACATCATATTTTAAGTGGCCTGTTTGTCAGTGCCCTGTGTTAAGAGTTTAAAAGTATTTAATCTAAATTAAATTTAAGAGCAGAAGATACAGAAATACTTTTTGTAGTATCTGGACCAACCAATGTCAAACTTTAAATGGTTTTGTAGTGTTGCGTAGTTATTTTGATAATTAATTTTCTTTAGCACATTTTGTTTGCAGGTCTAGAAACAGAGTTTTTTTTCTTGCAGTGCAACTGGTTGAAAACTATGCATTTACTATTGTCTTTCTGTACACGGATCACAATCAAAAAAAGTTTGGACACCTCTGGTCTCATTGCCAAATAGATTCTGGGAGAGAGTGGATGCATTGAAAGCAGCTGCCTGCAAGATACAGACAGACGGGCAGAGACGCAGACAAATAGTGGCCTCGACAGGTAGGCAGAGAGCCACAGACAGACGCGTATTCCAGCCTGAGTCAGCGGTGGGCTCTGGATGAAAGGTCTGCCGGCATCATACACTGCACACAAACACTGCCAAACACTGTGCGGACCTGCTGAACCTCACCTGAACCTCATCCAGCACACAAACACACGCACGCAACAACGTAAAACCGTTTGACTCTGTCTGACAAACAATAGACGAACGCCACCGTTAAGATGTGTGACAACACAAGTCTGGGAGATTTGTCATATTTCTGGAGAACAACCCAAATCTACAGCATCTTGGAGGCCTCGGTGTACTCATGAATGGAGGATGAACGAGTAAAAGCCAGTGTGTGCGTATCAACATGCAAATCTCTCGTGTATATAGATATATATGGATGATGCAATATTGCAGAATGATGGATTACGGACGCGCACACTGGTTCACAGTGATTTAAGTTGTGTGTCACAGTGTGTCAGGACTGGAACATAAACTCCCTGTTCCAAGCCCGGGAGCAGCTGATGGGCTATCACTACCGGAGACTTTAGAGAGCTTGTCATCATGCAGGAGCCGAGTCCTCCGGTGATAAATTAGATTATATCACTCCATACTAAAAGCATATTGTCAGTGCGTAAAGGTGTATTAAAACACATACTTTTGTCAGGTATCACATAATACTTTCAATGTATTTCTTTCACTATTGTTAAATAGAAATTCTCAGTCACAGTAGTAGAGAAAACAACCAGGTGTTTTATCTTAGAATGTAGGATTTTTACTTTTACTCAGTATATGATGGATATAAACACGTCTCGCATGCATGCTGGAGGTGACTGCCCACACTTCTTATATATGTGGGCGATCACCAGAGCCGGAGTGACTTAGTAGTATAAAGCCGCACAGACTTCTTCAGAGTCTCTGTAGGATCAGCAGGATTAGCAACATTAAGAGGCAGTCATCTGATTTAATGTTAGAAAGACATAATGGAGCAGTAAATGGAGCATTTGTGTAGGTTACCGGATAGTATTTTGCTTCTTTTTGCTGTAACTGTTGCAAGTGGAACTATTTTGTTTGGGCTGTGCAGCCAGTCAGAATTTGAAAGGTTCACAATGTGAAATCCACAGTCACTGCCAATCATGTCACATAACACCCTGAGGGGAATAAGTGGCACCAAACGTCAGAATACAAAGCAATATGATGATATTAAAAACACCAAATTGACAAAGTGAGACCTGTAACACTTTTAATTATGGCTTTACAATATTATACAAAAAAAGACTTTGATATAGATCAGAATCAGAGGCGACAGAATTCCCCTTTCTATCACATAATGTCTAGTTCAGCTTTTATAGCATATACATAGGCAGCAAGCTGGAACTTCCTGTTCTCTCTCTCTCTCTCACACACACACACACACACACACACACACACACACACACACACACACACACACACACACACACACACACACACACACACACACACACACACACACACACACACACACACACACACACTTTATTTTCCTTTCAGGCTAAATTTCTTTATTTCACAAATCATAGTCCTTGAGATACATCACCAGCTTTCCCTGCAGATCTCTGCCTTGGATGGCTTTTACTTTTCTTTGCTGTGGGAAATGATACGTGCACCTTGAATACCGTCCCACAGACATACTGTATATCCAAGGCCACCACGCCACCTTGGAAAACGTTTAAGTGTGCAGTCAAGAAACTATAAAGGGGGCTATTAGAGTTATTACCTGTCTTAATATATTACATTGGTCCCTTTTACCCTCTTTTCGAAATACAAGCTGTCCCTTTATTTCCTATACCTGAAATGTATTGTCAGATAAATAAAAATAAAAACGACACTGAATATATATCCTTTGATGTGCATAGATATTGATAAAGTGCAAATAGCATTTGGTTAAAAAAGCTTGTTTGTTTATAACTTGATCCAGTCTTTGAAGCATGTAGAAGAAAACAAATCAACCAGTCGCTGGTTTATAGTCATGCTGGTTCTGATCTGTATATGAAGTCCATCTCTGGTATCAGTTCTGTTTCATGTGATTTTCCAGTTTGCTCCTCAGTCACCCATTTCTGACGAACCCATAGCGGCCATGGCATCCACTGGAAGTTTCTCTCTCTCTCTCTCTCTCTCTCTCTCTCTCTCTCTCTCTCTCTCTCTCTCTCTCTCTCTCTCTCTCTCTCTCTCTCTCTCTCTCTCTCTCTCTCTCTCTCTCTCTCTCTCTCCCCCAGCTGCTCGGCTGTAATTCCTCTGCCGCCCCGGTGGGGGCAGCGTTTCTGCTGAGCTCTACTTCTCATCTACCATCAAGATTTCCTCGGGGATCTTCTCCTCTGAGTCGGAGCGATCCGACAGCTTGTCCAGGTACTCCATGTCGCTGAAGCGCTCGGCAACACACTGGGCTGTCAGGCGGGCCTCCGGATCGTGGTCCCAGCATTCGTCTATGGAGGCGCACACCATCTGGATGCCCTGCACGGGGAGCAGTGGAGCCCAGATACAATCAGTCAATAATACAGACCCGGGGCGAGCCTGACAGACAGAATATCATCACCTCGAGTTGAAGCGACCAACGTTCACGCGTATTTATGCGTGTCAATCTGGGTCTAACTAAAGCAGCTGGCGTGCAATAAATCCTTCCTTCATTCATTAAGGTTTTAATGCTCATTTAACATTCAATTTGTTTAAATGGAAATAATTAGGAGACTGCCTTTCACAATACTAAACAGAAATGCCACAAAGTACACAATTAAGCTTAAAGGTGCCCTGTGGAGTTTTCTTATAAAACAAAACAAAAGTTATGTTTACATTTAGTGTTAACAGCAAAACACATTGTTTGTGTCCTTGAGGTCTAACAAATGTGTTGAGTGCTTTTACTTCCTCGTGAAACACTTACAAATCCAATTCTTTACATCTTCTAAACTGTGTGTTTGTTTACATCTGTGTTTACTAGCTTGCAGGCTTCTTCCCTGCTGTGTGAAACCCTGGGCAGGAATATGGAGGTCAAAAAACTCAACAGGGTACTTTTACTGTGATAAAAAAGAGGCACTGCTTGAGCAAAATTGTCAAAATACGTACTGTGTCTAAACTAACCAACAACACAAACATATCCGTTTGTGTTGCTATCATTCCTGCTTTCCACACATTTATATGACATTAATGCGTAGACCTGTTCTGCTTCGGCTTTTATACCGCTTCATTTAAGAAATATGGAAGTACTGGATGAGACTATTTTACAAAGGTCTAGTGTGTAGGATTTAGTGGCTTCTAGTGGTGGGGAGGCAGACTGCAACCAACTGAATACCCTTCCACACCACTCCTCCCTTGAACTACAGAGAGAGGTCTTCAGGTACCGTGAAAACAAAAGGCTTACTGTGTGGTTGATCCAGCTGTCGGGAATCTCAGGTCTTCCTTTGTCTCGGAGGACGCTGTCTTTCATGCTCTCTACACACGGGTGTTCCCTCAGGTTCCCAAAGGGTGGCTCGTACTCTTTCACCTCTGCGCACACGCACACACACACAAAATATAGAAAAATGAGCCTGTGACCTTATCACACAGGTGAGCATTGGTTGTTTTATACAAGCAATACACTTTGAGACGGATTCCCATCTAGTGAAAGATACAGCTCTGTTGAATAGAGAGACGAGATCAGATGGCAGAGCCCCACAGCGCACACATCAACAACAACAACAACAACAACAACCGCCATTCAAAGAATTCACTGTGCGCTCAAAATTAAAACCGCAGGTTGCAAACTTTAAATAGCACCGAAGCAGCACAAACAACTAAAGAATCCTGTGCTGCTGATAGAGGGGCCGAGGGGAAGATTTGCTGAAGAGACACACTTATTATTATCACTTTTTTCAACGGGCTTAAAGTATCTCACCAACGCAGCTCTTGCTTTGTGTCAGCGCTCTCTTACACAACATAATCCAGAGTGCTCGTCAAAAGCAATTTACCAGTCGAGTTTACTCGGGCCAAGATTTCAAAGCAACCGGCGGGGAGGATATCGCCTGGAAACGGTGGGTCAAGAGTTTCCAAAGAAAATGCATGAATCGAATGCATCCTTCGAGTTAAACAACTAATTCAAAAAAATAGCTTTGAAGCGCGGAAGGCTCGTACAAAGAAAACACAGGTTTCAGTGAATCCACAGAGATAAGGAAAAGCCTTATGAGGCACAAGGCCGTGTGAAGAATGTTGAAGGGAACAGTTCAAGTGGATTTTCAATAATTAAAAGACGACCAGGACATGAAACAGCGGAGGACGCCTTTACAAAGACAGAAAATATGCCTTCAAACAGAAACAGATTACACAATTTCCACTTCTTTATTTTACACGGCTCTGAAAGCTTTTGTTGTTCCCTCACATGTGTTGCAATAATGTCAGAATGGATACCTTACATAACCCCCCTTTAGAAAGACAGATATGTACTTCTAGAGTACATCAATTGTGGTACATTGTTACTTTAACTGCGAGCTTAAACACGGCCAAGTGAAATGAGCCGTGTTGTTGCACAATAACTCTCAATGACCAGTTTTTACTCAAGAAGTCAGACTTGTGTAACTAATGACTCACAGTGATGGAGGGAATCGAAAACAAATGTGCAGTGTAACAGTGAAACTTGTTACAGTGAAGCGCTGTAGCTGCTGTTTAGTGTCATAGCAGGGTAAACACAGGTGTAATGACTGACATTAATTACAGCCCTGTTCCATTCAGGTGGGCCAGGCTGCTGGTGTTGTGCAAGCTGGCTCACTGGAACATACTAAATAGAATGGGACCATAATTAATTTGATCAATTTCACCTGTGCTTTCCCTGCCACGGCATGTCAAAATGGCTGCTGTGTAAAGGGTCTATTAGTCTACTGCAACTTGGAGTATTTGACTTGATTTGGATATCGCATCTACATTTTATTTCAGTAGAACCTGCTCCTGTTGCTTTGTCAGTTATCATTTCTTTTTTTAAAAGCTGGACACGCCCCCTTTGAGCTCTCAAATACTCAAAGAATACACATACAAGGCAATCACAGTCACTGATTGTGCATTTAGCCGGTGGATTATACTTGGCTCTAAATACGCACACGCTGCAAACATAAACTGAATGAAAAGCACGGTGCACATCTGTCATAGGTGAATCTATATTAAAAAAATACATACAACTGTTTGAAAAAGTGCAGACTACTACTATAGACCTTCCACTTCTCAGTAGGATGAACCAGATGACAGTCTCATTTCACCCTTTTAAAACATGTTAAAGAGGCTCACAGGAAGTTATAACGCCCACAGACAGGAATCGGAGGCTTCTGGGACGCAGACTGTTGCAACAGAGGACTCTTTTCAGAGGCTGAAACATCTTTTTTTTTGTTCAGCTCTGGTTTGGTAAAACATAAACACACCCAACCGTCAGTCCATATTTAGTTTTGACAGCTCAGAGCGAGTGTTTAACTGTGTTCTGGACTGAAAAATCCACTTTGGGCAAACGTGTTTACGTGTTCATCTCCAAACAATGGGCCCAAAATATATGAATCATACTACCGAGCATTTTGCTGTGCAAACAAAAGTGTGTATTCCAGGATGGAAATATTGGCCAATCCGGCTCTAAAAAGGAAAAGGTTTTTTTTTTTTTTTGAGGCAAACGTTAAATTAAACTCTCAACAAGCAAAAACTATTGAAAAACACAACACAGGGAGAGCCAGGGATGCTGCGGTTTGCAAAAGTCACACAGTGCATATTGACAAGATTTCTGCGAAGCAATATAACAAGTTGAGCTCAGTAACAATGAGGAACTTACACTACGTCTCCCACGACAGCTGACATGTAGTGATGTGAATTTTGCAAAGCAAGCACATAAACCACCCTAAATGTCTACTCTCCGTGCCAGTCGTCAGCCATGCCTGTAGGAACTGTCTGGGGATCTGCAGCCAAAAGAAATTCTGTTAAATTTAGCTACTATGTGAGGAACTCTATGACGGTACAGCCATGTTTCCACAGCTAATGGCTATATGGCTTCTTTCAGGGAGTGGTCACATGCTGCACTGATGCTGCTTTGATTATGGCTCTAAAAGGTCTAGATATCAAGGGTCAAACTGCACTAGCAAACCAAAAAAAAAAAAACACAAACACAAACCATCCTAAATGATTACAACAAAGTTGAGAGCAAGCTATAGCCACACCAGCATCTGATATTTATATTCTGCTGCCCTTCTGTCCACTCAACAAAGCATAAATATTGAAATAAATAACAGAAATCCTGTCACACATCAATAATGCAGAAAAGAAATGAAACACATCGGCACAGAGTTTGCCAGGAAATAAATTACTAATGTGATCACAACAACATTGTCTGTTTCCCAAAAGTCTGTGTGAGTCTGCAACAACAGCCTGACTAATTCACTCCCAGCAGCCTCTGCTGGCTTTCATTAGGCTGCGGTGGCTGCGACACTTGTTTTGTGTAACTCACAGGTTGTTAAAGTCATTTAGTACAGATGTATGTGCATTACGCGTTAGCAGAGCTTACGTTCGAACATATGGCATCGACTTAGCCTGGATGCTTACCCTACCATTAACTATACATGCCCTCGCCTTCACCTAAACCCATTAAAGGCGACAACTATTTCAGCTCGTGCTGGACGCAACCTCGGTGAAATTCTAATTGGGAATACACATTTTGTCCCCGATTCATCCACAATGAAGTGGTTTGATATTCTTGAAATTGTCCTCAAATGTGGATCATGCCACCACCCCACACACACAGGACCATCAGGCCCTCCGGTCCTGGAGGAGGTGATGTTCTGACATCTGGAGAGCAGCTGCCTTAACCTCTCCTCTTCGCCGTCTAGCCCAACCTCTCCCTCTAGGGACCGAAGGCATTTCTCCGTCTGCAGCTCCACATTCAACATCACTACACTATTATTCCCCATACGCGGCTCCACCCGTCCGAGGTACATAGTCTTTCCAAGACCTAAATCTGGACCAGCTAAATTATATAGGAGAGACATTTTGGGGAACAGAGGCAGAGATAAAAAAAAGAAAAGAAAAAGAAAAGGCCTGAGCCTTGAATCCAGCTTTTTTCCTTCTCTGCGAGGTGTGTTGATCTCCGTTTCTCTCTCACTCTGTCTCCGTACTCTTGGAAGATAAAGAAAGCAGAGTGGCTCGTGGCTCATGGCTGGCTGACTGGCGCTGTCGACAGACGGCTGTATTCTTCTCGCCTGGCAGATCTCGGATCAGACCGCGGCCCCGGGAACTGTGACAGAGTGGCTACGTGGCTGCCTGCCACTGAGACGCAGAGCGCTGATCAGACATCTGTCTTCCACAGACACACACGGGGCAGGTGGCAGCGGAGACCAGAGGGAACCGGGGCTTCATCCCCAGCCGGTATGATGATGCCCAGGGACGTGTCACTCTGAATCTCTGTCTGTGTGCTCTGGTGTTCATATTTTGTCTCAAAGGAGGCTGAGGAGTTCTCAGGGTGTCATTAGTGACTCACCGACCTCCAGGGACAACTTGGCAACTTCGGGAAAAAACAAGAGGCCAGCAGCGGGAAACTCACAGCAGCTTTACTCTCATGGTGCTTCGAGTGCAGAATCAATACCACATCTCTGCCAGCATACGACCCACGTTTTTTTTTTTTAAGCTGCCAGTGAAGCAAAACCAAATTACTGCATCTCATTTACGCAGCTTCTTCTTTCTACCTTCCTCTATCAAGTCAGCAGGCCGGCTGTGTTTGTGCAACATTTGAACCTTTCCACATGAGAACGACTCCTTGGGCTTTGGCCAAGGTTTGAGAGGGTAACTTTTAAAACATTATCTGATACAATCACCTGTTAAATAAGTAACCAGTACCCTAATCCAAGTATCAAAATATAAAAGTGATATAATCTGATTACCTTCTGTTACTTTTGGATTACCTCAATAGCAAATATGCAAATAAAAACAAGAGAAAAGAGACATTTTGTATGTAAAGCAGAACAACAGTGAAAGTTCTGTCAGCTGTCAATGCAGCCATCATCCAAGGACTCAAATCATTTGGCAAATTAGTGTTACTGGATTATAATGTGGAGCAGCAGCTGAACCCATTCAAGCAAATCAAATTAACCTATATGCAAATTTCTAGGGCTGTACCGAATGTCGAAAAAAATGGGGAAAATATGATTATGTGTTATATCAAATGTAATTTACGGTGTTGCTAGATTGAGCGCCTCGTTTATACAGGCGCGTGTGAGAGACTTACGCCATCCCATTAATCCGTTACTCCCCAAGCCTGGTTTTGGGCTTAATGAACTACAGATTTCACCCCTCTGTCTCAGGGAGTAGGCGGATAGTGGATAGAGATATGGAGAGAAACACATGAGCTATTCCAGCTGCTTCTATCTTTTGTCACTATTCTGGTAGAGCGGTGGGACGGGTACCCCTCTGCTTCCACCACCCTCCAGTAAATCTACGCTCGGCTGTCCTCCCAGTCTGTCTTTGCCGGCATGAGTAACGCTGGATGGCTGTCTGCAGCGTTTCGGTGCAGTGGGAGGGTGATTAACGGCTGCCTCACCTGCCCAGGGGTAGGAAGAAAGAGACAGAAAAATGTCGAGACACAGAGCTGAAGTTTTATGGGCAGGGACACTCAGAAGAACATTTAAACTGGGTCTTAAATAATGTTTGCTGCCGTGTACAGTGTTTCTGTTTGTCTAGATCTCAATAAATGTAAAGTAAGGGAATGAAATAAATGAACGGAGGAGGATGAGTCGGATGAATAAAGCTGTTGTCCCTGAAATCCCTCAGGAGGAAACCACGAGAAGCCACACCAACTCCGCCTGGATTCGTTTAGTCCATCTCTACCACCATGTATCCTGTCTGGTCCGCTCTCGAGAGACACTAGCTGCAAAACATCCTCATAGAAAGGAGACATCCATATTTACAACTTTAGCCTAAGAACAGTGTGCCGCGGGGGCCGTGTTCTTTGCAAAACAGGAAATAGTCTATTTTCTTTTCAAAAAGGTGTACCCAAAGGGCACATATATTCCTGCTGCTGGGAAAGAAAAGCAGAGGGGGACTGTGGGTCCCTCTGTCATGTTTTCTCTTCAGAGCCCTCTTGGGCAGCGTAACTGTGCGATACACTTTAAGGAGGGCCCCCCCACAGGGGTGGTCGTGGGGGCAAAACAGGAAAACGGCAAAGTAGAAGCGCTCATGCCCGAACCCGGCTTTCAATCACCGCTGTGACACAATGGAGACGGGAGCAGACACAGAAACAAACTGGACCACAGAGACACCAACAGGAAGTGAAAACAAACGACTCGAATGTCGACATGAAATACTGCCCTGTGGTTTTTGCCTTCAGATAATCGCCCATTTCTATTATTTGCACATATCCTGGCCTTGTTTTCGCTACAGAATGACAAACACAAGTAACGGTACATTAGTAAAGTGAAGGCTGATCCTTGAGACTTCAACGAGATGGATTGTGCATTTGACACTTTCGGATTTTGTTCCCACAGTGATAAATGGGTCGCGGGAGACACACGCCCAAGTCCTGGCGCAGTGTTACACATCTGGTAGGTGAACTTGGAGTTGGTCAGCGAGCTCCGTGATTGGTAGAGCCGTCAACGGGCTCGTTTTCCTTGGAGGGCAATCAATTTTTCTTTTAGTATTTCTGAGGATATTTACAGGCTTCATAGGGGATTTCATCAATCAATCAGTGCTTCTATGGATTTCCTTTAGATTCAGCGGCTTGGGTTAATCTCTAATTTACCGGGGGAAAATTGGTTATATCTATTATTAACTAAAGGTCACATATGATGCTTACTGTGTGCACAGTGAGGGTACCATGCTACTGTATCAGGTTTAAAGCAGGAGTCCACAAAACACAATTGATCACTCAGAGGAGGGTGCTCTAGGCAGTCGAGTTGAATAGAATTAAAGGAATAGTTTGACATTTAGAAGAGACAATACCAGCAGCACTTCATTCTACAAACATGAGTGTCTGATGAGATCTTACCTCCAATTGCGTTGCACCTGGAGATGATCTCCCACAGTACAAGAGCCATGGAGTAAACATCGGCCTGTTTGAAAGACTCAATGTTTTCCAGGTTGATTCTGGACTCCAAGACCTCTGGGGCCATGTACCTGGCTGTGCCCACCTGAGAAAAGACGGGGGTGAAAAAAGATTCCCATGTCACTGAAATCCACGATGCCACAGAGGAGTTGTTCAGCTGAAAAAGCCCAGCTACGTAGTGCTTCTTAGAGAGTTATCTATGTGGCGGGGGGGGGGGGGGGGGGAATTGTGTGCCGTAGTAAGTCATCACATCATATTTATCTCAATCAAAACATGCTCGATGTAGAAAATAATTGGAAAAACAAAAAGGTAGCTCTGAGCTCAACAACACATCTCTTGTCTTCGCATTAATTACCACCTTGGAAATTGTGTTCACCGGCGTTTCCTCGAAATGCATTAAGGGCTTTACAACGCATTAGGTGTGCTGCGCAGCATGAGGAGAGGCCCTTTTTTATTATGAGTCATTTTCACTACAGAGACTAATATGACTCCGGCCTATTACATCAGCGTAATGAGTCTATCAAGAATCAATCAAGCTTGTTTTTCTTGCGACTATTACAGACCGACCACCTCAGAACACTTACAACATGATTTCCATCAGCGCTATCCATCTGGGGCCAAGATATAGAGGGTGCCAAATATTTAGAGAGGGTGTGATGAGGGCCAGAGATGAAAAGTTTGATTGATCGCTCGGCTCTGTTTGAGATATGGCAGGGCTTGGAATGGCCTGTGTCTGGGCCGCCAGCGCAAATTAGAACAGGAGAGGATTATTTTTTTAATATCTGAGGGGATTAAAAGCACAGTAAAACCAAATAAACCCCCTAAATTAAAGATTATAGGGCTTTACCTGCCCACTGTTGGCTAGCTCATCCACAGACAGAGCATTGTCCAGGCGGAGGGCGAGGCCGAAGTCACACAGGCAGCAGGTCAGGTCGCTTTTTACCAGTATGTTGGAGCTCTTAATGTCCCGGTGCGTGATAGGCACCTTGTAGCGACCGCAGGTGGTGTGGTCACTGTGAAGGTGCGCCACCCCGCGCGCCAGCGAACCCCCCAGCAGCCACAGGTCGTGCCAGCTGACGACGTGGTGAATCAAGAACTCTTGGAGGTTCCCTCGTGGCTGGTAGGCCGTGATCAGCCAGCACTGCCTCTGTGCCTTTCTGTCCTCTGCCGTCAGGAAGTGAAGCACGTTGTCGTGTCTCAGGTCTGCGTCCGAGAAAATGTCCTTCTCGTTCTTCCAGGAGGCGTACTCCTCGTACTGGAAGATCTTGACGGCCACCGTCTCGAAGCCCTGCTCCTCGCTGACCGAGGAGCCCTGCTTCAGCTTGGCTTTGTAAACTTCTGCGAAGCGTCCTTTCCCGACCTGGACGTCCAGCTCGATGGGCAGCAGCTCCGTGTTGTGGTTGAGGTTGTTGGCGTGCGTGGAGCTGCTGTCCGAGCCCTCGTCGTCTATCATGATGGCATGAGCGTCGCTGAAGTCCCGGCGACCCCTCTTGCGCTTGGAGCTGGCTTGCCGCTGGCGGTAGACCCGATAGCAGTAGAAGGAAGTGACGACGACGACGGCCATAACCAGCAGAGGCACCAGGCTCACCAAGATGACCGCCACCACCTGGGAATCCATGTCTGAAGGAAGCAAAGCCAAAGGGATTAAGATGATGAAGACGCTCACATTTCTATAGACGACTTTGAAGAACAAACCAACAAAGAATCATCCCACAACTCTGCTGCAACATGTGTGATACACAAGTGATAATTTGTCAGTGTTGAGTTTACAGATTTATTGTTCTGCTTCCAAGTTCCCCAAAACAAGTGATGGAGGTGAAACAGACAGTTTAAAAAAATAATCTCTGTTTTGTAGCTCAGAATTTGCTCTTTTCAATTTATCACATGATCTTAATATGTGACATTCTTTAAAAAAAGACCACTGGGCAAACTCCACCTGCTGATCAAGATCATGCGATGTGATCAAAAGCTCCAGAACAGCAACCATACGGAGGTTATTTTGTCAACCACAATGGTTATAGTTCAAAATAGGTTTCAAAGAGTGTGAGATTTTCCACTTGTGCTTTTTACAGAATAAGCATTACTATTAAACAATCTGTCTCCCAAAATACAAAAGCAATCCATCTCAAACTGTCTCCGTAACAGCATCTTATGTAAGAGTAAAGTAATAATCTCAGAGCAGCAGAGGAACCTGAGCCGTCCCAGTGGAATGTCTATAAGCATCACAAAGCTAAAGTTAGCGTCTGGGCCCTGACCCTGTCCACCACATATTGTGTCTCTTTATAGTATTCTTATAATTTGTGTGTCTGGGAGCTGCTACGCTTTTGGCTAACAGTGAAAGTTTATGCTTGTGCTGTGTTCATGCTCCAGTTTTTGAAGCAGCAGTCATAAACAGACCTGTAAAAACTATATCACCAGACACAACATACTAAACAAGAAAAACCCCAATTGGTCCACAGTTTGATGAGTTCTAAATTTAAATCATTTATATTGTCTAGTTGCTAAACTGCCTGCCACACAACTTTCCTAAATATTTTACAATTAGCAGCTACTACGGTGAGACAGGAATAGCTTCAAAGCAAAAATATGCTCACATTTTTCCTATTTTGCTTAAGAACTGATTTTCATTTTAGAGGGAAGTGAAGATGTGAGGAGCAGAGTCGGCCTGAAATAAGGGAGGACGACGAAAGGGGAAGGCATCTAGCGGACTAGCCAGTCAATCCCTCTCGTTTTTTTCTCTAAACAGGAAACCACATGTCTGAAATCCTCAACATGGCCCCAGCCAGCAGTTTGTTTTTATTTTCGTAGAGTGAGAAACTATTTCTTGCAACAAACCTGTCACTGTGCCCCTCGGACTCTCTCTGCTTTGGCCAAAACCCTCACTTAAAGGAATACTTCAGCCCCAAAATGACCATTTCAATATCAATTATTCACCCCGTGTTACCTCGAATTCTTGAAGAAAACTCAAGAAACTGTCTCGCATGACTCCACTGTGAATGAAGAATCTTCTATGAATGGCAATACCTTAATCTTAATCATAAATTTGGGGGATTGCGAGGCTTTCACCAGCTGGTTCAACGCCCTGAATTTAAGAATTTCCTTAAGTTGAATGTTTTTGCACCGAAACAATGTTTGTAAAGTTAAGGAACTATTAAAAGAAATAGTTTTCCTTCTTCAGAGAAGATTGTTAAAAACCCCTTATTTGTCAGTTTAATAAGTTGTTTGAGACAGGAGGCAATTAGCTTAGCATAAAGACTGGAAACAGAGGGAAACTGCTAGCCTGGCTGTGTCCAAATGTAACAAAATCTCCAACAAAATAAAGCTCAGTGACTTCAGAAACCAGAAAATCATTGCTCCCGTTGGCACATAGCCCCATGGAGAAACCGTTAATTGATATTTTTGTACCGGCAGATGGACTCTTTTACCTTTGAACAAAGCCATTTCACCGTTTCAGTACTTTATGCTAAGCTAAGCTAACTACAGCCAACATCATGTTCTCACATTGGTTTTCCTTTTGTATTCTTCTTGCCATTTCCAATAGTTTTCGTCAATGTGTTTCTGGTTCTGTTAAAAACACCCTCGGCCCACTCGTCAGGGCAGCGCATGGTGTGCAAAGAGGGTTCACCGTTACCGTGGCAACTCTGAGGTATTTCAACTGGTATGTGACAAACAACTAAGTCTTTCCTGTTTCTTAAGTAACGGCTTTCCTAAATGTATCCCTCAGTTATGGGAAAAAGAGTAAGTGAAGGCTTAGTCAGAAAAACTGTTTGTACATTGGGACACTGGTCACTAGAGGAGGAAGTAGTACATTCTCCCTAATTTACTGGCATTGTCCCTTTGTAGTTTTTAGCTGGAGCTCCTTTATTACTACACCGTCTCATGTTAGTCACAGACAGTGCACAGACATTCTCGACGGTAGAGGAATGTATTTCCATTACGTGGTTTGGACTGGGCAGATGCTTTCAATTTGGCTCTCTGTGCACAGCCAGGTCTCAGAAGTGTACCTCTGTGTTATTATTGCCTGGATGCTGTAGTCAAAATACATCTGATTCCGGGGCCAGTGTTGTAACTGGAGTCTACAAGCTAATGTCTCCCAAACCTGTTTGTAATCATGTATCTGGAGAGCACTACAGTGCACACGTGTTTGCATTCATGCATGACGCCTTACATGACAAGCTGAGAGAAACTGGCATTATAACATTAGGCCTGCCAGGACTATGACGTTACCATGTTATGCTGTACAGATGTAAGCACCAAGGAGTCCCATCTTTGCATACATAAAACAGTGTTACTGGACTATTGCTTCACTGTTGAGGAATGCGAAAGAGATGGACACAATAAGGAACTTATGTAACGTTGTACTACTTACAGGAGTATGAGTCAATTGTGGGAAATACACAAATTTTCTTTGTGTTAAATGAGAAAAGGGAAATGACTCTCATGTCTGTCTGTTCAATGGAAGGCCAGCCAGCAGCTATTTGGCTTAGCTAAGCTAGCGTCACATGCTAAAGTCTTTATGCTAAGTTGCTGTAGCTCCATATTTAACGGATTCAAGTATTCATTTAATCTCAGGAAGGCTTGAAAACTACCTTTGCAAAGATGCGCCATATTTTTCTCGCAAGCCAATCAGAGCAGGACTTTTTCGGAGGGAGGGCTTAAAGAGACGGGCCCTAAAACGGAGTGTTTCAGACCGACAGTAATTACAGGTATATTCAAACAGACAGTATGAGAAAAATTGTGGTTTTTTTAAACAACAAAAGCATGAAAACATGTTCTAGTAGAAACCCAAAATACAAGTATGAACCTGAAAATGAGCATGATATGGCCCCTTTAATGTGGTGTGTCCGGTGCACTATGGATTTTACCAGATCACAATTATATTATCTTAAAAGGCACAATCGAAAAGAAAATACATTGGTTTAAGAAACTCACTAGGCTCAAGAGTGTTTAAAAACAAAGGATTAGTGGACAAAATAATTGTGTATTAACTTACAGGAGTTGAAGAAGATGTGATCGTTGCATTCATCCTCAGAGCAGGAACAGATAAAGAACTGTGAGTCCATGCCCTTTCGTTCTTTCATCTCACACTTGCTGTTGTTGTAATCCTCCAGGACCAGGCCATGCAGCTTCTGAGATCGGCTGTGGCAGACTGTATCAATGGTGACATTGTCATCATCTTTCCTTCTCCTTGGAAAGAGAAAAAGGACAAAGAAAATACTGCCATTTACTGGACTGTCTTTGCTCAATGTTTTGGCAATAAAGTCCCCTTTTCAGATATATGTACTATTGTGTAACAAGGCAATGATGGCAGGTCTGCAGTTGTGCAAATATTGCGATTTTTAAGCAGTACAGTGATAAAGTGGGAACTGTAAATGGGATGTTTGTCTCTTGCAGCAGTCCATGGTCTCAGCAATATGTAAATTACTCCAATACAGGGGTCACATTCGCGAACGGCGAGATTCTTCAAATACCATTACAAACAGGAAACAAGGAAAACCCTGAACACGCACAAATACACACATCTAAGTGTTGCTTCCCTGCTGGGCAGCGTTGGCAGTGCAGTTAAGAAGAGCATTTCAAAGAGGTACTGCTGTCCATGTGCCATTAGCTTTCTGCTGACCTCAGCTCAGAGAACGCCCAACAACATCGGCAATATAATGAGAAACAGTGGCACGGCTTTCAGCTTTTAATGCCGGCACAAATCTGCCTCCTGCTGCTTCTCACGTTCCGAGTTGGATTCGCTGCTGAATGATGCATGTTTACGGGCTCGTGTGCTGTTGTGATCCAGCCGACGGTCTTCAGAACGCTGACTGACAAAGTGTTCAAAGGAAAACGTCAAATAAAGAAAAACATTTCAGGGCTCCAGGGAGGAAATGAAGAGAGGACGATTTGATTATTAAAAGAGCATCTATTGTGCCCTTATTTCCTCATGTCTTTGTTTGTACCCGTACAGTGACCCAAGAGGTGGATCATGTTAAATGCTCCTTTCACTTTAACTAGACTCAACTAAAACCACTTTCATAACCCCGGCTTTGATTCGTAGAGAAATGTGAGTTTAGATGAGTGGCTACTTACCAGATACTGACACACACATCTTCGTCGTTGAGGCAGATGGACGTGATGTCACAGTTCGCCTTGCAGCTCCCTTTACCTGTGCAGCTGGTGGGCTGCTCATCACAGAACTTACACAGCCTTCGTGGCTTCATTATATAGGCTTCTGTTGAAAAAAAAAAAAAGAGGAGAACTGAGAGAGGAAAGACGGTGAGTTGGGTACACAAAAAAGGTTCAGTGGGCTCTGTAAAAACAAAAAACAGACTCAAGCTCATTTTCTTTTATGGTATTGGGTTGACTAGGCAGCATTTGACATTAAAAAGGACAAACAGACCACTCAGGTACTGTTCATACTTATCAGCATGAAAAAGTTCAAATCTAATTAAAGGGTGGGAGTCTTTTGGAATTTGATGATAAGTAGATGCAGATATTCAACCAAACCACTGGAAAATCCAAACTATTTCATCCTGGGGGAGGGGGGGGGGGGGTGGCTAGATTTTCCCCTCTGAAGTCGGAACAATAAGAGCAGCGCACGGTGGCATCCACCTCCTTTGGTCTTGTTCAGACTTGACTACCGGCAGGCAGACCCGTATCAGTGAGACAGACGGGATTGTGTGATGAGTGCCTGTGGGTTTGATAATCATCTAAGGAGACAACTGCCAGACAGGCAAGAACAACAAACAAAAGGAAACACGGATGCATCTCCTCGCTGAGGAGTCTCTGATTTGTCCCACCGATGAGTCGGCGCCCCATCTAGAGAGGTGTTCAAAAAGATCAAAAAAACAGGGGGGACGGCATTATGTATTGCTGTCTCTTTGTGTTTGGAGAGAGACAGAAAGGGATGTGTGTACGTGTTGGCGAGTGTTTGTATTAGTACAGAAACTCTCTGACCGCAGTCCTTTCATTGAGAGGCTTTTAATGATAAAAATGTGTCAGGCAGCATACCGCTGTTTGGCACAGAAAGGAGAGACAGAGCAGCGGGAAAGGTGAACAATATCTCCCGACTTCTCCGATTTATTCCTTTTGCTCGAGGGAGTCCTCTCAGCCACACAAAAGTACGAGAGGAAAGTGGATCTTGTGGCTTTAAGAGTTGGAAATGATCCTAAAAGAGAATATTCCAATTTCCCCAGGATCAATCTAGCACCAGTGAATGTTGAAGCATCATCAAGAAAAAATGTGTCTCACGGAGGATTTTGTGGGGCGTTTGTACAAGTGCACACAATGTGGACTCAAGTGGTATGATGAAGTTAGGCCGCTCGCTGAGAGTCTATTGAGTAAACAGAGTGGGAGAGAGTGAAAGACAAAGACTGTACTCTTTTCAGATCTTAAGGGTTCTGAAAGAAAAACCGAAATCAAATCTGCCAAATGGCAAAAAAACAGAGGAAGAGGAGAAACATGTGACAGAGTGCTGACATGTTTTGTGACAGCAAAAACACATAGCCACACGTCGACTGTACGCCGACTCCAAGTGCACAGGAAGTCAAACCTGTTCGTTGATGCGCAGCTTGTGACCAAACTGAGACAGAAAGTAGGTTAACATATACCCTCTGTAGTTTAAAGATCACCCCCATAATGAAGCATCGTGCGCAATGCATCTGAAACGTGTAGCCATTTGTGTAACGATGGCCCTGACAAGACTTTGATCACATGACCACAACGCAAGACGTTTTTCGAGGGTAAGTGAAAGCAGACAGCGAAGAAGTCTGTCCAGCAGTCTGTCCAGCATCCGTTCCGCCCCCGACTTCACACCGTCTCGAGAGAAAGGTGCTGTGCATGTGCGAAAAGCTCTCGCACAAAAAGCCTACTGTATAATTTTGACCCAAATCTGCAGGGTGGTGTTAGACCTGCAGCAGAAATACTGTACAACCTGCAGTGCGGAAGAGCAGCATATCTAGAGCAGTGTACGTCGACCCGTTCCTGTGCCGGATTGAGATACTTTCACAGGAATCCTAGCAGGATATTGCAGACGGGTATTGCTTTTCTGGCCTCGTCTTCACCGGGAGACTCCCACACAAATAAAAACATCAAAATATTACACTTGAACTCCAGACTAAACTTCTTGACAGGGCAATTTAAAACTCTGCCTGGCGGGTTTGCCGGGGTGTTTTGAAGTAAGTCAGCACAGAGGGGATAGTCCATCCCTGAGTGCTGGTGGTGGGAAGGTGGTTGAGCCGGAGTAATTATATCATTAGAGCAACTCCTCTGAAAGAGCATGTCATTTAAACCCAAGGGGGGCGGGCAATGGAAGGGATGAATGCTAGTAATTGTCACCCAGGGCTACATATAATTGCAGAGAGGGGGGAAAAGAGGATTAAGGAGCAGCCAAAGCCACTTGGTGCCGCCGGGACTGAGTCTGAGACAGATGAAGGTAAAACGCTGTCTTCCTCAGGGGGGCTGCTGGACCTGCTGTTAGCAATGTGGCTGCACATACAAAGATGGAGACAACACATCTGTGGCTTTAAAGGCTGTGACTTATGACAGGTGATGCCCTCAAATAATGTAGCATTCACAGTGAACAGCTAGGCTAACACATTAAAGGTTAGCGGTGTAAACAGAAATGTATTTACTTCTTATGTCAGTAGGACACAGGAATAGCAAACGTGCTTTGCAAGAACGAAAAAAGGCTTGTTGAATAAATGAGGCACTTAATTAAGCCTCGATAACTTTCGCACTTTTGGAGTTTCTGTTGTTTTTAATTAAATTAATTTGACTATTTGTAAAGTAAAGTGTACCACAGGCCCGTTAAAAACACCCGTGTAAACGACAGTGAGTATAATTTATCATATAATCCCAAATTAAAGCACTTAATAGCGCTCCTGACGCGTCATTGGCGCTCCACTAATCACCCCGCAGCTGTGACACAACGCAGCCGCTCCTTTGACAACTTCTCTCGGCGTAAAAAGTTCAACTCACCCGCCTCCTCGAGCTGAATACTACCGAAGAGTATCGCTCCACACCAAAAAGCGGAAAACCGAAGTAGCTCCATTGAGACACAGACTGTACACTCCCCTCTTTCGCATGAATTAGCCGAAGCCTTTGACACCGGGTTAATATCCAGAGTCCGCGGACTCTCTTCGGTCCGCCTGTTGCTTCACCCACTCCAAAAAAATTAAATAAACGCCTCTACGACTCCGGGTAGAAGCAGCAGAGTAAACACACCAGGCAGGACTTGCCCTATATGACTCACACAGTATGTGCACTTTCATGAAACAGGAAATCTTCAGAGGGGTTGGACAGATTTTTTTTTCTCTCTCTTCTTCTTCTTCTACTTCTCAGTCATGCTCGTGTGGCTCACACAGTCTTGAACCATGTCATTAAGAGGCTGAAACCCTGCAGAGCAAGACTTAAAATGACATGTTCTAAAATAGCTTAACCAGAAGCTTCACCTATAGGCTACAAGCGTATGTAAACTCAATGATTTACTTCAAAGCGGGCACACTGTCTACAGATCTTATTTAGAGCCGTCATCTCTCAAAAGAAAACTGCAGGGATCCTGCTCACATTTAATCTAAGTCTTCTACACATGTAGGTGTCCATTCCAAGTCACTAAATTACATTGAACCCTGTTTTTCTGTAGAGGTTCCAGACTCACAGTTAATCAGAGATGACATGAGAAGTGGTGAGAGTCACTCCATAGCTCTCGTTTTTTACATTTTTTTTATTGAAGACACACAGAGGTTAAGTCCACTCTAACACCCATATATTACCCAACTATTGCCGGGGCTTTGCCGACATGTGTTTTAAGCTCTGCATACTTGAGCTGTGATGTCAGGTTTCAGTCCTGACCCTGTGACCCCGTAGCTTATGACTCTCCACACAGGACGCCTACTCCTTCTTACTCCTCCGGATTTCAACTCCTTTGCTCGGTGAGTCTGTTTGAGTGTATAAGACGCTCCTCGTCACCTCAGAAGTTGCCTGAGACTCGTAACATTTTGTTTTCTTCAGAATCAAAGTAATCCAGTGATAGTAGTGTGTGCATCCATTGGTACATTTTAAACAGGAACTGAAAATAGCTAATTCTGTATACTTTTAATAATGCCAACTGGCCAAAATGTAAACAAATTTAGGCTTAAATATAGGCTTTGGTGGAGTTTTTTAGCCCATTTTACTGACCCCATTTTACTTTTGGCTCTGCGTGGGTGTGCACTTGTTTGCTCGATACTGCATGCCAGGCAGCCGTTCAACACTGCAAGATGGGGTCCAAGCCACAAGGTGGAGACCCGACAGCGCCGTGAGCCCAAACCGGCCGTTCCCCACTGACCTCAGTACATGTGGGCTCCCAGAGGGTCACAACATCCTGCTCACTGACCACAACACCCAAACAAACGCCTTTATAAACTTCATCTACCTCAGTTCAACAGGAAGCACACGTCACCCCCGTGTGCCCAGGCGTATTTAAACATGATCCTTTTTTTAGTGTTACTTCATGTGCCTCTTTCACTGTTACTTTTAGCTTTCCCCCTGCACAAGTCTCCCAGTGTTCCTTTGCCTTTGAACATCCCCCTCCCCTCCCCCACCTGAATGCACAAACACAGATAAACAAGCGGCAGGCAAACATCCTGAGTGGTATTATGCTCAATAGCAGGTGCTTGGCGTTCCTGTAAACTGCTTGGGTCAAGTGGAAAGGTAAACAGAGCGAGCTGATGACAAATCTCTGGAGGCATGCCTCGAGATAACACCGGTGGCAAACAAGCGCCGTATGCGACACATTACAAAGTGGATGTCAAGTCTCTTTGCACCAGTTCTCTGCATCTCTGTAGGAAGAAACGTGGCAACACGCCTGCAGTGTCCCTCCCACACACAGTATTATATGCATATATTGTATGTCTATTTCATATAAGATCTCTCTCCCGCACGTGTCAACTTGAGGTGTCAACTTGAGGTGTGCCACAAAAGGAGATGATGCATAGGAATAATGAATCAGTCAGAGCTGAGGCAAGTATTGGAAAGTTAGAAAGACGCTGAATTGCAGTTAAAAACAGTGAATGTATTATTTCAGCTCCCATTCTTATGACATTTTACCTGGACAATAAGTCCACCAGAGTGTTTTTAGATTATATGTTAAGATGTTCTGTTTAAAAAGAAGATTATCGTTTTAGTTTGAAGCTGCATGGCACTACAGTCTTCCTACTGTAGGAGATTCATGCACACCCTGTTCTTAGTACCTAAAATTATACGGTAGCACAAGGGATGCTTGTGTTTTGCCCTTTTTACAGGTTACTGTAAAATGAAAGTGCTGAGCTTTAGATTACACATGAGAAATGAAAAGAACTAATTATAAAGCAGGTTTATTCACCTTATTTATAGTATTGCAGACCTTATTTTTTTTAAATATTATGTTGCAAAAGGAGCCAGGGAAAGATAAACATCTCACAAAATATGAAAGCGGTAATTGAAATAAAAAGGAAAAGGTAAAGGAAATTGTTGGTATCAGTTTGACAGGTCAGTGTGTCTCCACATTTTGTCAGAACAAATCAGCATCTGCTTTTAAAGATGCTTTAAAGCAGGTGAAATATGATTATGATTATGATTAATGATCTTATTTTTTTCAACTGGGTAAAGGAGTCAATGCCCACTGGATTTTAACCACAGTCATTAACAGAAGAAGTCTGCCCCTCCAGGTGACCTTGAAGGCCACTGATTTAGAAATGTACCTTTTAGATCCACTCTCAACTCAGAAGGGTTGATCACTGATTTGCTGATGATTGGTCCGCTGGCTGTAGAAGCAAGTCAGCAAGCTGCTGGATCACTGCGCCCACTGCCAGCCAGCCACCTCACGCCGTTTGTCTATGTGAACCGCTTTCAATCAGGACATGGTTGCAGGATAAATTGCACAAATAGAGCTCACACCAAAGGAAAAACATTGCTAAACATTGCTCTTGAAGTCTCCCAAGCTCGGTATCTGCACAGCAGAGACAAATGTTATACATCTTGCAAATTGCTTGTGAGAATAGTGGCACAAAACAATCAGGTAATTTTAAAATAAATGCCTTCTTCAGTTACACTGCACATCACTAAGGGGACCCACCTCCACACCCGGAATATGAAAAAAAAAAAAAAAAACTTACAGTGCTTCTTTTGGATGTCAATCTGTCAGGTGAATGTGCCTCGTCAATCATACAGGTACCACTTTCATCCCCGGAGAGCTCACACAGTATTACAGTATCGCTACACAAGATGCAGGATAGCACAACTTTATTCTAAGGATTTAAGATGAATGCACATCCATCACAAGAAAGATGGGTAGTTGGGGGCAGGAAGTGAAAGGTGAAATCGAGGTAGTAATAGAAAGTTAAGAGTAAAGATAGAATGGTCTGTCTGACTTTCCATCCATCCATTTCTGTATTAGACACAGCAGTGCTTTGAGCTAACAAATGTTAGCGTACTTACAATGCTAACAAAGCTGATGTTGGTTTAGTGCGTTAGCATGCTAACAAATGCTAATTAGCACTAAACACAAAGTAGCGCTGATGCTGATGGGAATGTCTTTAGCATTGCAGGTATCAAGCAAAGTATTGGACAAATTGAAAGGGTGCTAGAAAATTTCAAAAAGTCAGGGTAGCGCCAAAGTCGTAAGAATTCATCCTTGGCACCATGAATGTCAGCATAAAACTGACTCCATCCATTGGGCTAGTTGTTGTTGAAACATTTCAGTTTGGACCAAAGTGGTGGGCCAACTGACATCCTGACCCTGGAGCCATACCGTCAGCATGGGTGGCTAAAATTTGTTTGAAATCCTCCCGAGCATTCATCTCACAACTGCAACTCATAAGAGGGCTATGAGTGACACAGCATGCATACAAACACATTTGAGTCAAACCCACAGAAGCGTGTAGGAAACCGGTCCGTGTACAGGAAAGATAGTGCTATTAAACACAACCCCCTGCTTCAACGCACGCACTCACACACAAATTCAGTCAAAGGGCAAAGAACTGAGAAAATCTGCCTCGACATGGCTTGCATGTGGCTTTGTGTGCTCACTCATATCGAGTCATTCACAATAACTCACACACACACACACACACACACACACACACACACACACACACACACACACACACAAATTGAATTGGCAGAGTTTTCTCTGTGCCATTGGTAAACCTAAGGAAGTTGCAATAGCCCATTCGGACAACAACAGCCTTTCTCTTTCATCTTCCACCGCTGTGAACGGGCTTCTTCTCCCGGCATTAGTCAGACGCTGTGAAGGAAGGGAAAGTTTATCTTAAACACGCCGAAGGTTACAACCTTTGGTATCACAACATGTTTAGGGCTATTGTTCTCTGGCAGAATATTAATAGGTGTCCCAAACTGTGCCAAAGCTGGTTTTAAAGGACAACACATTGGAGGGGGGGAATCAAACACGTGAGCAAACGCTGCGGCTGACAGCATGTGACAGACAACATCCTGTTTCTTGGTGTGGCTCATGTGGGGAGATGTGTCAGCAGTAAGGTCTCATGGGATCCTCTTATCTGTACACATGCTTGGACTGTATAAGCCTTATATATTGACCATTATGTATTCAGATATAAAGTGCACTCTCACCAAACCCAAACTCTTCAATTCAAAAGACCACAAAGCAGAAAAAAAGAGGAAAGGAAACAAACAGGCTAGCAAAAACAGCTTTCTGTAATGTTTGAAAACCATCTCTTTGCTTAGAGCACTAAGCCACACGTCAACCTTTTCAGTGGAAATACAACAGATATCCAAAGTGTCATGCTGCGGTCTGTGCAGTGTAGGGTTAAACAAGCCCTCAGCCTGTGTCCTGCCATCAGTCCCTCAGCCTGTAACTATTTCTGTGGTGGGAGCAGAGAGAAGATGATGACGATGATGGTCATGCCATTCACCAAACCTTGATTACAGGGAACGGACAATTTCAGCAAAGAGGGGGAAGATTTAGTTGCCCTGTCCCAGATTAAATGCTTCAGTATGAAGTCCCTATAATGTGGCTGGAGATACAGTTACACACACAAACTCAATCAAAGTGTGTGTTTTCTGCTGTGAGGGAGCGAACGCAGTATCTCAAAGAATGACATGCATACTAAAAAGGAAACATATGCACTGCATGCAATCCCTGGATTAATGAAAGCCATGTGAATCATAACGCTGTATGTATCGTATCACCGCGCTTTGACACAGTCACACATGACCAGGGGTGGAAAATAACTATGTAGTATTAAGTACAGTCTTGAGGTGAATATATAATTGCGTTTTCTTTTTAGGTTTTTGATGCTGAAGCTTCCCAGTGTTGTTCCTTATGTATTCAAATCAGAAAATTCACATTTTGGTCAAAGTAGCTATGTTTTAAAATCAATTTTTTTTTTTTCTCAAGCCCTTCTAAAAGCGTTTTTTCTCACGTGACCTGACGTAGGTTTCTGCATGATGACGCTGCTACATACACAGTACACATATATCCTTATAGTCGGTGTATTAGTAACTTAGATGGCGGTCCTCTCCCAGTTCAGAGAGGCACACAGGAGTACCCACACAAAAGCTAAGCAATGTACTGCTGTGGACGCCTAGTTAGTTTGGTTGCAAGGTGAAATTACTGTTTTGTTGCTTTGAAGCAAGCATAGGTAACGCTCAGGCAGCCCTTTCCAACGGGGAACTGAAGCCGCTATATCGCTCTTTTCAAAGCTACAAGTCTCCGTTATTATTATTATCATTATCATCTAATATAACTGATGAATCACATGTTTTATGGCCTGCAACTTTAATTTTAATGTACTTTACTTTACCTTCCAGCTGCAGCCGAAGCTGCCCCCCCCCCCCCCAAAAACAAAAACCCTCAGATAAACCGACTGCACACTACCTGCCATGCCAAGAAAGAAAACAAAACATTAGCGCCTAGAAGGTGAACACAGTGGAGCCTGATGTTTCCTCCAGGAAATTTGTGAAACACAGCTCAACACTTCCTCCATCACTGGTAATACGGAAGTGACTTTGACATGTCACAGTAAGAAAAGCACAGGTGCACATAACAAAATGATGGCTGAATTCCATTAGCTCCCTTAGTTTCAGGATCCTGGTATTGTGCATGCTGGCTCATTGTTACACTGCCATGACTTACTGGGGCACTTGAATAGAACTGAGACATTGTTAATGTCATTACTGTGTTTTCCTGCTGTGACAAGTTAAAATGCTCAGGTTGTCTGCAAGAGGAGTTTATATGTAAGAGTCCATGTTGCTGTAAGATAACGTGTAATAAGATTAGACTTCTGTGGCTCATACTGCCCTCAACTCGGTAAATGCAAAGGCTGCCAACACCAAGCTTTAGAACTGAAATGCCAGTTGTTCACTGGAGGCAGTCACACACAAACAGCATCCACCGATTCACAGTCGTCTCTTTGTGGGATGCAACTCAAAGATGGGATGGGCGGGGAGGGGCATGCATGCGGAAAAAAACCCAATGCTCAATGACATGCAACAGACCACACTCCAAATACGTTCGGCGAGCGAGCCCAGTGATCGTGGTTTCCCGAGAAACCCACTTGTAATAAACATTCAGAATCGGATATGTTAATGTCACGTCTCTACCCAGAGGGGCCATTCCAGGGTCTCTTGAGATATTGGTACACAAACATGAAAGCACTAAATTTGAGGATATCAAAACAACATTTACAAATATCACAGGCAAAGTTAAACTAATGAGTTGGTTTGCTGACAATCTTTTTATTTAAAATCAAATATTGTCCAGTCAAAGTTCCCCCTCTGACAGCGTGGACATTTTGATCACATATATATCTGATGATGAAGCCAACAGCAGCATCTGAATCATTAGAGATTTGTGTAAAGCTTCCTGTGATCTAACATCCCAGATGCTGTTTACCCACCAGTGCTAAAATGGAATTTTTAAGGGGTTTAAGGATATTCACTTGATAAAATATCAGCAGGAATGATTGACTCTTTGATATAACGCATCCTCTAATGACCGAGGCAGCCTGCAGCCTTACAAAGCCTTAGTCTCATTTTCCAACACTGCAGTGGGTTTCAGTCCACCTCGGGGCTCAGATCCCTCGCCACCTCTTTTTATTTTTTGTCATTCCGTTGCATGTTGTCCAGTACGCACAAACGCCATTAAAGATTAAATTAGATGCAAATGAACTCCTCAGCTATCTTGCACCTCACACGAGTTATTCGATAAACGCCGTATATTGAGGGAGACTTAACAGGCTCCTCTCCAACACTCCCTCCAGTGCTGGGTGCTCGGGGCCAGTGGGTACATGTTGGGTGTGCCAGCACAGGAAGCAGCACTCATCCTGTGCCACCTTCTGCTCTTGTTGCAGGCAGGAAATACCACCATGACCCGACACTGATAAGGACAAGGAGCTGAACCGCGGCCGCGTGGTAAACAGCGCCAGACAATAGAGGAACCATATACTCTGTGTTTACGTTTGAGAGAGTGAAAGAGATTGATAGAGATGGGAAAATGAAAAGGAATGTTTTTAGTTGGGTTTTTTTAAGTGAAAGGGAATAGTTTGTATGCCAACCCATCAAATACGGCAGCTTGATCAGTGGCCCTACGCGCCAAAACTATTGTGCTTCTATCAAATTACCCTGCATCTTGAAAAATGACGCTAAAGGGGCCACTGACCAAGCGTCTGTAGGTGACTAGCTGGGAGTGAGAATGTGTTGCGTGAGCATAAGGACTTTTAAAATATTTATCAAAGGAATACTTTGACATGTATGGATATGTGCTTATTCATTTTCTTGCTGAGAGTTAGATGAGAAGATGGATTTACACTCTTGTGTCTGTACCGTAAATATTAAGCCACAGCCAGCAGGCTGTTAGCTTAGCTTAGCATTAAGACTGAAGGGGAAACAGTTAGCCTGGCTCCGGCCAAAAATGGCGTACAAGCACCCCCCTTCATTAGCACGCTATATCTCGTTTGTTCAATCTGTACAGAAAACTAAGTTTAAAAATGGACGGAAAAATGGACAAACTACGCCTCAGCTAGAAATAGTCGGCCACATAACCACTCGTAACCATATGTGATTTTTACACACTTTTTGTGCACATTCAAATAAAATTTGAGTTATTGACAAACACACTTTAAAATGTCCTGCTTAAAAACAACATTACAGTGTGACATGAAGCAGTTATTAATTGTTTGTATGTTGTGTGAGATAAAATAAAGTGTTACAGAAATTGCATCATGTATGTGAATGTGGTCCAAATGTGTTCACTATCACTCTCGAAAAACTCTCAGCCAGCATTGGTCATTCTCTTGGCCCAGCGAGAACTATGTCAAATATTTTGAGATGCAGTTGAAATGCGTTGCTGTGACGCCAATGGATTTAATTTAACGCCTCATTCCAAGAGCTTTTCCTCGGCCCGGCGCAGTCATTTTCCCTCGCCGGTTTGTAAATTTACCGTGACTGTGAACATGCATTTATTTTCAGCCACTCCATGGAAATTGAGGCGAAGCTCAGCTCTTGTGGATGACTTTGATCATGGAAAACCTGCTTGCAATTTCTTCCTTTTAAAACAAACTGTGCATGACATAAAGTGAGATTGAATCTCTGCATGTTTCCTCGGAGCCTTTGCGTCCACACAGCATGCAAATGACAAGAAAATTACATCCCTCCTCTAATAGAGCCATTGTGGGCTTTGTTCAGTGCAGCCACTGTATTGCAGTTCCATATAGTGCAGCTAATGAGGCTCAGAACAAGCTGCTGATGGAATATCATAACATATTCTCCACTGAAAACAAGCAGCACATATTTACATTACATTACATTACATTACATTACAGTCATTTAGCAGACGCTTTTATCCAAAGCGACTTACAATAAGTGCATTCAACATTGGTAATCAATTTACAGATAACAAGGTTGAATCGATGCTTCCAGATAAAACAGATTTTTCTATTTGGACAAAGACATCAATTTCACATTTACTCATCAGATCTAATGAAGTTCACTCCTGCTTTTGGAGCCAACCACCTCTTTTTTCTTTGCCAGGTTCCCAGTGTGCTTGTCCAAACAGAGTGACTGCCAGCTTTCTCGCTGCAAGGAATTTCCTTGCAGAGCGCTCCCACCACCTCTCCTGACACCGGCATGATTTAGATATTTCAGGAAATCAGATTTAAGCGTTCAGATCTGCGAGAGTTTTTATTCATTCGTGTCTCTCCTTTTTTTTGCTTGAAGTTTATCAAGAGGTCCAATCTGAAATATGATGTTTTTCAGATGAACAACACTCTCCCTGAAAATATGGCCAAGGGATTAAGATGTTCCACCAGAAAACCCACAAAAAGATAAAAACATTAGGTAATAGTTTGTCAGTATCACGTTTTTATAATGTTCCAGTGATTTAAAAAGGCCAGAAACTGAATCAAAACCAAAGCAGTGATGCAGTGTTTGACAGATTATATAAATCAGAACCAACCTTACCTGGCCCTCTGTCTTTACTTTTGAAATCCCATCTTTCCTGTTTAGTTCTGCACCTGGTCGCATCAGCGACTGAGGAGTACAGCGGAAAGAAAAAGACTGTTTACTACATTGTGAAAAAAGGGTGTTACAACATAATCAGCTGCTTCATGCACAATACCAACACTGTCAGTGATGTGTTGGCCTTTGTTAAAACGGGTAACAGAACCAGTCTTTTCTTTGTAAAAGCTGCTCTCTCTCTCTCTCGCTCTCTCTCTCTCTCTCTCTCTCTCTCTCTCTCTCTCTCTCTCTCTCTCTCTCTCTCTCGTCTTTAAAGATCAGAACTGGAAGTGCTTTAAACGGTTCAAATGGTTGAACAAGAAATGAGTATTCATGACGTTTTCTTTCAAATGCAAGATTAAGAAATCCATGGTCGGAATTCAAAGCCACCAACATCTTACATTGAATTTGTAACATTTATACGTCTCTTTCAGGCAGCAGAGCAGACCAGCCCTCAGTCATAATAGATCAGCGGAGGAAGGTTTCCCTAAATGTGCTTTCAATGTGCTAAGATTGAATTCTGAGTGGGAGTAGGCAGAGCAGTCCACAGCGATTCATTCAGGACTATATATTCCGGCATAATGTACTACACAGCAGCTCATTTTTATGCACGCTGGCCCTGTCCTAAAACCCTGCAGAGGAAATGGACCACGCTGTGTCTATTTCCAGGACAGCCTCCGTTGTCCAGGCTCATTAAAATGCATTACCGTTATGGCTCAACTTACACCTCAAGTTGCTGCCTAAGCTCTTTTGTTTTGAGTGCAGCTGCTGGGTGAGGTGAATTTTTCCTCTGATGGCGGTAACCTTCAGCCCACGGAGACATTGTTAGAGGCATATGAGGTGAAAAGGTTTCCAATCTGATAAGAGTGAGTGTGGATATGTGTGCTGGTCAATCCGGCTTTATCGCGTGGAGATTTTCCAACTGACCCAAACCACGTCTGTGACTGCCGGCCCGACCACGAGAACAATGATAGCAGTGGCTGTGTGTTACAGGATTGTTGTATTGTAATCACAGGAAAAACAGCTGCTGCTGCTACTGCTGGCTGTTTCTGTCCAGAGGAAAGAGTGCGGTCACTTGGAATCAGTGGGCCTATTGTGTCTGAGACAATTTGTGGTGTGCTGGAAAAGGAAAGCGCAGCGACGAAGTATTTAAAATATGTTTAGAGAATAGTCTGCGTGACCTCAAATTATGATTCCTAATTTAGAGCTATGATGCTATTTTTTAAATTTGTTTTCATAGATCAAAGGTCAGGAGCAGTGCTTCCACATAATGTCAACAGATAAATATCATTAAATGATAAACTCACTTCAAAAGATCCAGCTTAGGCTTTGTAGGCGAGTACGGATGACATTTTGCACTGTTAGCTAGACAGAAAATAAGATATGGAGTGGTACAATATGTCAGGCACTGTACTGGAAGTGAGGAGAATAGTCACTGCTGAGGCATCAGCATGCTTCAAAATAAGCCGCATAGTCTGAACTCCAAAAGCTCCTTCACATATACTTTTCTGTTGGATTTGGGGGGAGAGGTACGAGAATGACTGGCTCTTTGTGTCGTTTCAACACCTTCTCACTCCGAACTCGTCACCCTTGGTGTCGCTTTTTAACGCACTGGGTAACCCTTTAGCTTCATTTCTTTACCATGCAGGGTGTGTTGAGTGAGGGAGTTGTTTGGGGCTTACCTGGCTTGCCCGAGCAGAATACCGACGAGCAGTCGGACACAATGATATTCGTTGTAGAAGATTTGGAGGTATTAGACTTAAGAGTTCTCGGAAAAATAAGAAACATGTGTCTTTCAGTCGAACAGACGCTCAGTAAAGCCAGCCCCAACACTGCTACACGTGTGACAACAATACACCTGGGTCTCTGAGCCCACCTCCTCACAAGGGCCTACGTCCACGTCATAGAATTGGCTAGATATGTGGCGATGAGACACTCTAGCTCTCTTTTTTTTCAATCTTTGCTCAACTGCTTCAGACTTCTAACTACAATGGAGTGCAGCACCATGAATGCCTTTGAGGAGAGACAGTTTAGAGCTCTCATGCTTGTGCATTAAATATGAAGCCACGGCGACCAGCCAAGAAATAATCTGGCACATAACTCCCTTAAAATCACATCTTGTCGGTTATATATTTTGGTTTCTGTATGAATCAAACCAACAACAACACGTTAATTACTGAGGTTCTTGTGGATTTAGCCTGTGGACAGAGCGGGGCTACCTGTTTACCCGTTTCCAGTCCTTGTGCTAAGCTAAGCTAATTGTTGGCTGTAGCTTCAAATTTAACTGACAGACATGAGAATGGTCTTGATCTTCACATCCAACTCCCTTAAAAAAGCGAATAAGCCTATTTTCGCAACATGTAAAACCATCCCTTTAAGACGACAGAAAGAACGAATTGGTTTCATGCAAACAGTACATCAGTTTATGTAATGTGATAGATTAAGGCTCTGTCTTCCCTTCAGCAGTGACACACGAAGCCTCCACAGAACAGTATTTATTTATTTAACTTTATAGAGACACTCACACTCCTCCAGCACTCATCTCTCGTCTAACGAGGCCCCTAACTCCAGATGTTCTGACTAAAGCAGCTGCCAGCTGTATCCGTCAGGCACACTGTACCGCCTATAGAACCTGCACTCCACTCTCTTCTCTCTTTCTATCTGTCGCCATCAATTCCTCTTGAAATGGTTCTGTAGTTTCATGGAAAAGCAGTAAGGAATGCCCTGGCACTGGACTACATTACCATTAGCTACAGCAGAGCCCTTTTCCCTGCTCACTGTGCCGGCTCCAGGCTGCACGTCTCAATCTTCACCACTGTGTGTACACTTGTTGTCCAGCTAGTACTATGGCAACAGCGCTGCGTTCTGCTAGAACTCTGCTATGATATCTGGAGTTAGAGAGAGAGAGAGAGAGAGAGGGAGACCAACAGGAGGAAAAGCAATAAAGAGTGAGCATTAAAATGCCAGCTCAGCTCCCAGAGCAGAGCAGTGAAATGCGGACGGACTCTGCATTGCTCTGTTGGTGTTGGCCGGCGTTCATCTTGCTGTGATGGCTTCAGCTCTCATCATTAGCCATTTACCGGCTCAACCAGGGGATCACGTCTCAAAAAAAAAAAGGCACAGGCCTCCTTAAATGATAATATAATGTGATTAAAAGCAAACCTAATTTGTTATGGTAACATGGATGGGCAGATGTCCAAACACATGGAATAAGACAAATACACATCATTTTCTTTCTGCCACTAATTCCCCATCAGAGCTGATTTTTTGGAGGTCAGCAGATGTTTTAGGCTCCGTTCCTATGATGATGGTGTGGGCACCGACAGATGAGTGAGACTCAACCTTCACATCAATGCTGCTCATTCATTATTTATCAGGGCTAGCAACACTGCACGCATGGCAGGGCCTCAAAGACATGCAGATTCTGAGGCATCCTGCATTAAATGAATGGAGCCAAGGCCTTTACAAAGCTCCATTAATTATTAAAGCAGAGGCGGGATTTGAAAATGTGTTCATTTGCAAAGCATGTAAAAAGCACGTGCTGTGCTGTGTTCTTTCAAATTGCAAAGAGACATGAAATTAAAGAGTTCTGCTGTTACTAAATCAAAGACAATTCAAAGGTAGTTCCACACTGGGTCCATTAATCACAGTGTCCAGGAAGCTGAAAGAGGTTCAGTGAAACAGTTTTTAAAATCCGAGTCTTATTTTTGTAGTTTTGGTGCTCTCTGGATGTGATGATTCTGCTTGACGAAGCTCTACAAAGACACTTTAAAGGTTTACTCTGCTTTAAAGCTGCGGCCACATCTTCAGATCCAAGCAATTAAAGACTGACGTGTAACATGTTATCATAACTAAGCTAAAACAGGATTGTTTTATGTTGATTACTTAGCAAAGAGTTGATTTTGGCTCTGATTTTGGCAAACCAAAAAAAGTGAAGTTAAGATAAAAACCATGAGCAGAAAGAAACTAAAAAGCTCCATAGACCTGAGAAGAACCCCTCTCACATTACAGGTCCACATAACAATATTACTAACAGTCACTTGACTGTGCCAATATACGTTGATTCACACGTGGGACTTGGACAAGTTTAGAGAAAAACCAGTCCAGACAGCTCCGAAGCCAAGAATTTTGAGACCACTAATCTCTGTTGATGCTCCTCGGGCCTGATGCGTGGTTCACAGACACACACTCACACAGACGCGTGCACAGACAAATACTCAAGCAGGAATGATGTCATTTGTGCATACATCCATGCAGGGGTGACTAAATTCCTAAAAACTAATTGCACAGTAAAATGCAGACACGCAGACATGGAGAAAAGTTGGCACACGTACACATACAGAGTTAAAGACCAGCACATGTGGGAGTACTTAACGGAGTTCTGGCCCCTTCCTGACTTCAGCTTCACCTATGTCGAGTTTCTTTGTAGTTCAGGGGAGGGTTAGTCTGCCGCAGCCATAACATGTGTAATGTACCATAACTCTGGAGAGATTAGAAAACATTCTGCTGGAATCAGGAGACAGTATGGAGTTTGGCGTGCAGCGTGCCTGAGTATGTGTGAGAGAGACAGGAATAAAGCTTAAGCACTATATCAACGTAAGCTGTGCGGGGTGTGCAAGGGTGTTTGCAGGGTATGGGCCACTGACCCGGAATAATCAGCACCCATTTCTTTCCTCTGCTTACAGTCGACACCCCTTTGCAGCGTCTTGAATCCAGAACCGCCGCAGTCGGTCGACACCGACCTTTCACAGACACAGCACTTCTAACGTATTTATAGTGTGGTATTTCCCCCGGCTTGTTGTCCTTAACCGAGCCCACCTTCCTTTGTTATTTCTTCTTGAGAGAGCATGACATTTGTGGTCACTACGCTCTCATAACACGCAGCCGGACGAGGGCAAAGGGTTATCCAGTTGACAGACGAACTGAACACCCAGTGGTTTGAAAAACAGGAGGAACAATGACATCCGCAGCAAAACAACAAAAAAGGAAACATGAAATAAAGGATACTATTAAAACAAAACCATCATATTACTTTTACACGGCAATACGTATTAGAAACTGCACTGGAAAAAGGGACAATGTAAGAAAGTTATAATATGTTAGTAAAACTATGGAAGCCCTGAGAGGCAAGTGTTGAAAAAAAGATTCTGGTGATTTATTTTCTAAGTCTGATCTAAACTGTTTTCTCTCCTGTGTGTAAGACTTAAGAACAGATGAACAAACAGTTCACTAGGATAATATTTCTAAATTCTACTTTTTTTTTCAGGTGGAACAAAAAGTTTCAAACTCACCTTGAAGAAAAAAATACTGTTTTTAGTCTTAATCAGAACATGGGATAGTAGTGCACGTCAGCCTCTTGTGGCCAAAATGAGTATTACAACAACACACATGATTTTCACACCGACTCACAAACCAGGCGAATCACAAGTGAGGGATGAAAATGACCCACACTGAGGACTTTTAGTCCTCACAAGAGACTTTTAGTCCCTAATGTGGGTCATCCACTTCTTTCATACCCCACACCCTGATGACATCATCTTTCTTATACTCAAGACATTATACAAGTGTTTTGATGGTACTGTACAAGTATTCTTTGTGAAAATTAAATTGAACTTGTTCACTACTTGTGTAAAATTGGTGGAGTGCCCCTTTAAGATGAAATTATTTCATTGGCATATTTCAATGAGTTTATTTGCTTTCGTCGTCATGGCGAGCTGTTCCTCCCCATTTACAGTCTTTATGCTAAGCTAAGCTAATAACCCTTTTGATCCAGCTTCATATTAAGTGGACAGACATGAGAGTATGAGGAATCGATCTTCTCATTTATATCTCAGCAAGAAAGCAAATAAGCACATTTTTCAAAAATATCTGGTCAGACACTGTTTTGATTTTTGTTTGACACTATAGCAAAGTCCTCAACTCCACAACAGTCACATTGACAACAACAACAACAACAACTAAACTAACTTCACACATGGGGTTTTGGAGGCCTTGGGAGCTGGAGCTGTGTTTTACGACCACACATGTCGGTAGTTTACACGTGTTCCCATTACAGTCCCACAAATCTGCGGCGCCGGGTCTCTGGGTTGGCCCCCCGGAGCATGTGTGGTCTCCTGTTACTGGGAGGACTGTTTATCCACCTGCACAGTGCCGCTGCAGATCACATCACTTAGCCGGGAGGTGATAGTGAGCCATTAGGACTTCATCCTGCAGACCTCAAGGTCTGATGGGCTGCACGGGGAAGAGAGGAGCTGAATGATGAATCTTCTTCTCTTCTCTTTATTTTTCTTCCTACATCATTGTTCTCTCGCCATTTGTCTCTTTCTGTCTCACACTCCCCTCCACTGCTTTCCCTCTTCTCTGACACTTTTTTTTCTCCATTTCTCAATCCACATCTTTCCCCCTCCTCTCCCTACTCTCCTCACGTATTTTACATTGTAACCCTTCTTGTCACCTTTTTACTCTCTTTCCCTTGCCTCTTGCCTCTCTGCGTACATATTCTCTTCATCAATTACTGCCATTTTCAGCCCTGACCTCCCGTTCTTCCCGTTTATCTCCATCTCTGCCCTCGTCCTCTTCACTCACATGCACACAAGCATATTAAATGCGAAGCATCTTAGCGCACACTAACACTCACATTCATTCATTACGATTAGCAATTCTCTCTCAAGGGTAAATGTCTCTTCCTTCTTCCTGGGTGAAGTTGCGTTATTCTTAACATCTATACAGTTAAAATAAATTGCTGTAAGATTTCTGCATATAACGTGTTAGCAGCTTGTGCACTCTTCAGTCCCTCCCGTCCCTCTCTATCTATCTCTCTCACACACAGACACAAACACAAAGTTAGACTATTGTAATTGTTTTCTGTTACCAATTCAGCTTCAGTGGGAGAGAGTAAAGGTCAGCTCTTGTGTCCGGCCTGCTGGGAAGCTCCTATCCAAACATATTCACTCACAGAGACACGGCTATTCAAACTCTTATTGTTTCCAGAATTGGCTTGTTTTTTGTTCCACTAAGTCCTGCAGCTCTTGTGTCTATCTGTTAGCTCAATATTCTGGTCTGAGCTCTGCCGCTCAGATAAAGGCCTCAGTGGCAGACGGTACTGGCATTACTCCTCTTAGGACCTAAAACCAGACGCAAATCATACAGATCGTGCAGATGCAGATGCATCACAACATATAGCCTCTAAACAGCTGAGTTTGCCCTGTTAGTAAATAGAAATCTTCAAATTGTAGAGCTCAAATAAGTGAGACTGTATTGTAGATGTTGGGGATGACAAATGACGCCACCAGTATCTGCAACTCCAGGAATAAATGTTGGAATTGTAAGTTTCTACAAAACGTAGTAAAACGTAGTAAAACGTAGTACAACAACTAGTGATTTGAGCGACCGTTATTGATAGGAAACTTTTATTTTTTGGGGTTTTTCGTTTTTGGTCTGAAACATTCAATGTATCCCGCGGTTTACAGCAACGTTCAACGCCACCATTTTTTCCCTGGTAACTGGAGTGGTATTTTACACTTAACATACAGTAGCACATACAAATAAATCCTTGAATGTTCTAAAATTACCAATCAGATTTTTGTTTTGGTCAAACTGTGCGGTTACATAAGGGTTAGTGACAGGAAGTGAGGCATTAATGTAAACGTTACGAGGCACTGGCTTTCTTCACATCCTCAATTAACACTTATTGTCATCAGCACATTGAGAGCAGAGCTGGACCTTTTACCCACTGCTGTGCCACCTGGGGAACAATGCCTTCTGTGCAGCCACCAGGATCTCCTGGGATACAATTGTTCCACTAATGTCGTTGTAAACTTCAATAGGCTTTGGCAGGGCTCCCAATTCCTGCTACGATAGCAATTCATCATGGGAATATTGAAAGAGAGCTGCTGACTGACTGACTTCTATTGTAGATGTAGGACAAGACATCCGTGGTTTTTAATTTGTTCTCCTGTTGGCTTGAGGAGCACATCTGGCAAAGATGTTCACACCTCCTTGATTCTGCCATTTTTCTTGAGTCTCCACATTACAAACAGTAATGTGACCAGTTCTTCATATAAAGATGATTGATCAGTGCAGCTTTAAACTAGAGCCCAAACTCATTTAAAGGATCATTCTAGTTTATTACACCCGAGTAGTTACTGAGATTAGACAGGTTGTAAACAATCAAAAAGTTTAGCCAGATGATCTGAACCACTTTATTTGGGGGGGTAAAAACCTAGCGTCACTGCACCCACAATGTCTGTAATTATCCCTCATTTCACAGGAAATTTTTGGGCACTCACAAATACCTGGAGGTCAATCTATAAACTGTGATGGATGTTTACATACGACAATTGTTTAATATTTTACTGCGAATATTTTACTGCTCCTCTTCATTTTCTCTCATGAACAGGAATCATCCATAAACAACTTCAGATTTGTGCCAAGATTATAGACGTGTTACTTATGCAATATTTCTTCCAGAATCTAATAGACCTACATAGTGTATAAATATGAATCATGCGTTTCCGCACTAATGAGATATCCACATTTAGCCTCTTGTAATGAGGTTTACTGGCCTAATGTTGCATTCACACACACTCCTAGATTAAGCGAATAATGAATTCCCCCTCAAAACACACCAAATCCCTCTTGGACATTATTTAGATTTTGGCTCAGCAGTGCAGCCCCCCCCCCCTCCCTTTGGTTAATTATGTCTCTCTTAGTGGGTTATAAGCTAATAAGGCAGCACCAGGTGTGTTTGTGGTTGCTGACGATCACAGATTCTTGATTGGATGCAAAACGGCTCGGACTGCACCTGGAAGCTCAGGGTCGGTAAAGGGTCCCAGACCCAATCAACCCGATTTCACAGAGTCCCCTGTTTGGACTGGTCTGGAATAAAATCAATTGTGTTCAGCTAGCTGGAACCTGAAACCCTGTCACCCCCCCGAGGTCTGCACGGGTCGTTTGTTGTGAGCACTAGATATCCTTCTGAGCCAAAAGAACGGTTGCAACTAATTTACCGGTGCATGTTTAGTGCAACGTTTATTACATCAGGGCATTTCAGAGAGTGCTGGGGTTGCAATGGCGACACCCTGATGAAGACAAATGCAAATCAACCAAAATGTGGATCAATTTGCTGCTATTCTAATAGCATTTATTGTGCTTCTAAAAACAATGATCGTTTATAGAAATTCCAAATTCACTCTCTTTTAGGTCAGCACCATAGGAATATTGATCATTTCTATGGTCTGCACCTTTAAATGGAGGTGGAATTTATGGGTTTCTATATAATTCTCAGTTGTCACAGGATTTGCCAGCGGCTCCTTTATCAACACCAAACGCTGCATACAGAGCCCCCTCAAAGAGCATGTTTATATATGTTGCTATATAAATGCACATCAATCAGGCAATTTGTACTGCAAGTGGGACGGCTGTATCTGAATGCACGTCCAGGCTTTTCCTTCCTAATCTTCGTATATATTCAGCAGATGGCAAGCACTCGATGTGGAAGACTGGTTGTGTAGCGACAGTTGTGTTGTCGTGTTTCACCCAGTGGAGATGCCCTTGATCTGTATCCAGTGGTGGTGTGTGTGTGTGTGTGTGTGTGTGTGTGTGTGTGGGTGTGTGGGTGTGGGGAGGGGTTCTCACTCCTCTGTGAAATAAACACAGCAGATAACATCTGTGTTGGTATGCTGCACCCTTGTGGTGCTCAGCTGCTACATCTCTATAAGCCCAGATAAGGAGGCTGCCTGGCTCCAAGGGAGTGAGATTGAATCTGTGGCATTTCACTCGATAAAGGATGCCACTGCATTTCCCCAGATTTAACAGCCTCCAGTGAGTGGTTGGAGGAAACCGTGGTACCATGGAGAAGTCTCTCGGAGCAGCAAAATGTTTTAAATTGCTCCAAATGTACCACACCGACGCTTATCTTTGTCAAACACTGAGGTACTTCCTTGCATTCTCAGATCAGCAGATGCAAAAAAAAAGAAAAGAAAAGAAAAAAAAAGAAAGAAGAGAAGCTGTGAGTCCTGACAGCCTGATCATGCACGTTCGAGTGCACATGCACACGCACGTCTCAGTCCAATCCGACCAGTCGATTGTTCTCTATTAAGATGTCCTTTGTCTCGGAGCGCCGGCCTTGTTGCCTTGATCTGGCAGAGACGTCTCTCGCAGTGGAAACTTGGCTACTGTGAAGCCGCTGTATTGACAGTACAGGCGTCCCTAGGAGGTGACAAGGACAGCAATTGATTGGGCCTAAATGAGAGTGAAGAGGAAGATTCATTGCCATCGATCCACTTCTTTCCTCCGGCAGGCTCCTCCATCTTTGATTATGACCACTTTACGCCCGCCCAAGTGTGTGCGAGCCGCGATGGGGGAAATCCCGTTGAGAGGTGTTAGCTCCATTTGCAGAGGCTGTAATTACGAGAGGATGTGAGGGCCCAAGGTCAACCCGCAGCAGGTGCCATCAGGCTGGGTGATAATAATAGGGCTTCCTCTTGCTTCCCTCTTCAATTTAGTCATATAGATAATAAGCTATGGGTGAGACGGTGTGTTCTGTGTGTATGTGTGAGGATGCTCGGCGCATAATAAATGTTTCTTAAATAACGGCTTGAGGACAGGAAAACATCTTGCTGCGATGAAACACAGCCGTGCAGATTCAAAGATAACAGCGCTACTTGGTGCTTTTTTTCCACATTTTTTTTATTGAAAGCTTCATCAGAGAGAGAGAGAAAAAAAAACAACAACTCATAAAACCCAAGTCAAATCCTAACATCCACAGATGTACAGATAGTTTTTCTCAAAGATCACACACACTGAGCAGCGTGTGCGAGGCGTGACCATGTCCTCCTCGGTGCTGAAACAAAGAGAAGTGAAAAAACGAACAAAAACAACCAAAAAGAGAAAACTAAGAAAAAAAATGTAAAATTAAAAACCGCTCTGCTGTCCTAATAAATAGTTCCTCTTTTTATCGGATATATTAATCCCGTGCCTAACGCACTCTCTGTGCCGGCTATCTCTCAACAATTTGGTCGTCCATTTCCTAGTGATTGTTGGATTTTCTCCGGGAGCTGCTTGGACTCCACGAGGGCTGCGCTGGCTGACTGTGCTCCTGGGGTTGTGTGGCCAATCGATAGCTCTCATCAAAGGTGGACCGAAGCATCAATTAAAAAGCACAGGGCCTCGCTCATGTGGGGGGCAGTTTGAGCAATTTTCCCACTGCATTATGTGTGTGTGTGTGTGTGTGTGAGTGTGCTGGTCTGTGATGAGTAATTGAGCCACAGTTCTCCTTTACACTCAGCAGGAGACAGGCTGAGAGAGTAACTCTGAACTACTGTTTTTCCTAACACACGAGAATCAATGTGGAATGGCTGCAACTCCGTTCGCGAGGAGCCTCGCGACAACTGAGTATGACATGTAATACATCTGATGAGTTTACTGCTGTGACAGTGTGGAAAGCCACACTACATAAATGACTTACACGTCAGATTTAAGGATGTCGGCAGTGATTGTGAGGAACAAATGTGTTGAGGACGGAGTTTTTCTTCTGAACGCAGTGGAGTAAGCACCTCGCCTTAAAAAAACGACACCAGAGAAGACCAGGATGTAGGTAAAGTCTCCAGATCTCTATTTATCCGGTATTACAGAGAAGGTTCGCTCACAGGAGATCAGATTTACCTCGTAGAGAGTGTGTGAGTGTGTGTGAGTGTGTGTGTGTGTGTGTGTGGGGGGGGGGGGTTGCATTTCCCACATGTGTGCCGTATTCTCCCTTCTTCCTGTATTAAGTAGAAGTTGAAAAAGCAATTCTGAGAATCTGAATAGTCTTCCTAGAGTACAGAAGCCCTCAGAGCCAAGTGAGGAAAAAACAAATTCAGATTATCCAAGTCTGATCAAGCTTGTATTCTCTCCTGTGTTTAGGACTTAAGAACAGGTAAACAGGATCATTTTTCTGAGTTACTTTTCCCCCCGTTTTATCTGTGAAGACGGGAGGGAAAAAAAGAGTTTTGGCAGGGAAATATATATTTTTTTTCTCAGGATCATTTTCCAAATTGTTTGTTGTCGTAATACTCATTTCGGCCACAAGGTGTTTGTCCATGCGCTCTAAACACAAGGTACATATACTGTGTGTTAGCAAGTTATGTGACAAAAACATGAATGCTTTTAGTGCTATTGAGAAAATGGGGTAGAGGTGCACTTCAGCTTCTTGTGGCCTAAACAAATATGACAATAACACACACAAATCACCTGCTAAACCTTGAAGAAATAAGTATAACTATAAGGAAAGATTATCCCGTTAAAACCTTTTTTTTCCACCTGTTCTTAAGGCACAAACACAGAAGAGAAAACAGTTTGGATCAGACTTCAGCAGGTTTTTTTCCCTCTCACTTGCCTCCCAGACTTCTAAACTTGAGGCACCAGATGAGTGAGATTTACTGCATTGTGGCGATTTAGGTGTTGTCAGATAAATGTTAATCCCAACACTTAAACATAAACATTTAACATATGATTGCATAAACTTTGTTTTGTCTTTTTGGCACTATGGAAGCAAACAATATCATCCCGACAGTGACACAAGCAGGCAAACCATTAACAGGTGTTAGAGAGCACCGGTAGGGCCCGGGGTTATTCACTATGAATGAATGACAGGTGGAAGGACATTCCACCTCCAACCTGCTGTCTCTAGTAATAGAAAACAATGAATGCGATGGTGGTGTACTCGTTCGAGAGCGTTCTCGCCTGCTCATCCGTGGGTCACGAGTGTGGCATTTGTTTCGATTAGTGACACGTGTCAGAATTATCATGATTGCACACGATGCCACGTTGCAAAACACAGCGTGCACGTTGCCAATGTGGTAGGCGAGTAGGTAAGAAGACGGTGAGAGAGCACCAAAGGAAGGGAATACAACTGATGCAAATGGACGGAGGGAAAGTGGTGGTTTGGTATTTCTAATACTAAAGTCAAAGGATGGAGGAGGAGGAAAATGATGACTGCCTGTGAAGACAAAGGGGAAAAAAAGAGCGTGCGTTGCTAATTAGTGATGGGTCGAGCTTGGTCGCCTTCTGGAGTCCTGTACGGGGGACACGCTGCTGCATGAAGATGGAGAAAACTCCAGGCTATGACCACTTCTGCCCGGCAACAGCAGCTAATGATGCTCCAATCCCCCCCCCCCCCCCCCCCCCCCACACACACACACACACACACACACACTTTCTCTCTTGGTATAGCTGACTCCTGGTTTGTGCTGACACATGGGCAGACTGGGAGCAGAGCGGTTCTGCTACAGCCTCCTTAAAATTGCAGGCATGCCTTCTGTACTCCTCCACGAAGGTATTGGTATTCTGGAAAAGTACATTATGCCATTGTGCTATTAAGAAAAAGCCATTTCTGTTTGTTCGGTCGGGTAATCTTTCAGATCTCTGTGAAATATTGGTGCCGTACATAAAAAAGCAAACACCTGCCTTAACATCTTTTTCTTTCTTGAATCTCCATTAGCAAAATAGAGCTGATATTCTTTGTTGTGCATTTTCTTCTCTTTTCTCCATAATCTCTTGGCTATTCGTAATCCCATTTTCCCATAATGCCATTACTATTGAATCTCAGGACATTTGTGGGACGCTCTGCTCTCCGATGTGCAGCTCCTGCATCACGAGTCCTATTAAGCTTCAAAAATGTCTCCTGTACTCTATAAAACAGCAGCCGTAAAAGTCTGGAGAACTCTGTTATAGCTTTGTATGTGCCACTGTATTTGCTAAAAGTTGAACTGTTGAGTAGGAGAACTGTACACGCACGCACGCACGCACGCACGCACGCACGCACGCACGCACGCACGCACGCACACACGCACACACGCACGCACACACACACACACACACACACTAGCTTAAAACTGGTAAAGTTACTTGGAACGACTCAGAAATGGCGTTTATGCAACAACGAGGAACACATGGGCGATGTGGGGAGGAGCTCTAAAACACTTGTTAGCCGTTTAATGTGGCAGAGACCTGTTCATGGGGACGTAACAGCAGACCACAGCCTTGAGGAGAGTACAAGCAGATGGTGAGCGGCAGATCGGACGAAAGGAAACAGGCAGGTGCTGATTTGATTGGACAATAAACAGCTGAACGGTCATTGAGAGACACTTTGAATGACACATTTGGCTTTTGACCTCCGTAAATAAGCAGGTATTAACACCGACTGAGGGAAAAGAAAATGTGGGTATGGCTTTAACGGTGTGGTTTAGGAACCCGCGTTCCTTTGTGTGTCTTTAAGTGGACAGGTGGCCTGTTAAGAGCGAGTTGACGGCCGAGTGTTAAACAGTGGCCGGCTCCTCACAGAGATCAGCGGACACAATGAAGGCACGAGCCCAAGACCGCTTCCTCTTTAGCACCACAGAGTAGCTTCCATATTGTGCAGCATTTCTTCAGCACAACTGACTCAAACAAGCTCTTCCATGTGCTTTTTTTTATTTTATATTTTTTTAAACTATCACACGGATAATTTGGAATTATTTGGAAGCTTCGTTAAAAGGCACTCGATGTACAATTGGATTGTTGGTTACAAATATCGCCCCGCATGGTGACGCAGCTTGCCCCCTAATGTGCACAACACGCCACCGTGGCCCCAAACTGCAGCGCTGGAGTGGAGATTTGAATGAGTCACATGAACTGCGAGAGCTCGAGTGCAAACGTCGCCAAACAAAAAGCTCCCTCTCTGTCTAAAAGAAAGGGGTCTTTCGAGGGACACTGGAGTGGATCCTATTGCCCCGGAGGGAGACAAATTGGGCCCGTCAAGCCTCATTGCGAGAGTGACTGAAATTGGTTTGTGGTTCTGCTTCTGCACCATCCAATAATGAGAAGAAACCTCAGAGAGAGAGAGAGAGGGGAAGGGGGGGATGAGGGGAAAGTGAGAGCAAAAGGAGCCTGGCTTGGCCGTGGCACATTAATGGTGCCAGTGAAGCAGGGAGGAGAACGGGGTCTCTTTAGCGCTGCAGCCCCACAGTGGGGCAGAGCGGACACACAGCCCTCCAGACACACAAAGGCCGCTCTAATGGCCGCAATCCCACAGGCAATGTCTTCAGGGGGCCAATCCTCAGAGGTGAAATCATTGAAAACCTCACACAGCTCTGGGACGGGAAGACCGGATAAGATGTGACGGGGGTTGTTTGTGGACAAATTGGGGGACGGCAAGGGGAGTAACTGACACTCAGTGGCGGTGGCCGAGGAAGGAGCTGCCATCAGCGTCTTGTTATGGCTGGTGAGGAGCCTAGTTACCGACCTCCCCTGCAAATGATCGGTCCTTTTAAACACATTTCTTGTGGGTGTCACAGAGTGATGGTTGTCTTACAATGCAAACAGGTCTTTCTTCTGTTCGGATGTGTTTTTAAAGGAATTGTGCATCATTTCTTCACAGTAACTTCCTGGAGTCTCTGCTGGTTGCGTGTCAAGCTCACGGTGACGACGACACTCCGGTTAATTGGTGCGCCTGGCCAAGAAATAGTCCGGCACGTAACGGCCTGTAAAACCACAAGGTGTCGCTTTTACACTTTGTTTCTTGTACGGATCGAGAAAACCAAAAAATAAGTTTTAATTATTGAGCTTTAGAGGTGCTGGTAGGTGGATTTAGTAACCTTTTGGGCAGAGCCAGGCTGGCTGTTTCCAGCCTTTGTGCTAAGCTAAGCTAACCAGCTGCTGAAGGTAGCTTCATATTTACCGTACAGACGAGAGAGTGAAACTGTACTTCTCATCTAACTCTCTGGAAGAAAGCAGATAAGGATAATTCTGAAAAATTTCAAATCATTCAATTACTTCTTCATGATTGTTTTAAATATGCTCTGTAAATACCATTAAGTGCCGTAAAGTTTATGCAATCATTGCTAAAAACTCAAAAACAGCTTACCTGATGTCCAATATGCAGCAAACACCACTCATCTGGTATTCTGGGAAAGGAAACACTCAAGAAATGGACCTGGGTTTGGTGATACATGACAGAGATTAACAGGGAGATCGACACTGAAGCTCAGTATGCAGACGAATGGTTGAGTTGTACGGTCGAACTAAAGACTGAGGGCAAAAACCACCTCGACAACCACGGAGCTTTCCACAATCTGTTTCCTAAAGTTTTTCCCTGCAGGATCTGTTAGAGAGAGAGAGAGAGAGAAGAGAGAGAGAGAGAGAGAGAGAGAGAGAGAGAGAGAGAGAGAGAGAGAGAGAGAGAGAGAGAGAGAGAGCGGAGAGAGAGAGAAGAGAGAGAGAGGAGAGAGAGAGGAGAGAGAGAGGAGAGAGAGAGAGAGAGAGAGAGAGGAGAGAGAGAGAGGAGAGAGAGAGAGAGAGAGGTGGAATGCACCGATGGTGTGAGAAAGCATCGTAAAAGTGATGTGACGTATGAAGAAAAAGACAAGACCAGGAGATGAAGAGAAAGGACTTTTGGTAGGACTGCCACTGGTTGCATCACACTTTAAATACTGTTTGATGTGTGTGTTTGTACAGTGAGTGTGTGTATTTTGAAATGTGTGTGTTTGTGTGCGTGTGTGTGTGTGTGTGTGACAACCGTGGAAAACTAGCTTAAACCCGGTGAAAAAGAAGACGTTAAGAAGGATAGTAAGGACTGGTCCGGCCATCGAGGTCAAATAAAAAACAACGACAACAGCAACATCAGCAACAACAATATCAACATTAACATCATCAACAACAACAACATCAACAACAACAAAATCAAACTGAAAAATGAAAAAGAAAGGAAAGGAAAACAAAATAAAAACAAAACTCTGGTTCAGAGTGTCTCTTCATCTTTGGTATAAAAATGGCCATCCATGGGCTGCATTTGATCCACAACTAGGAAAGACTACAGAAATTGTCAACAATTTCCTCTATTGCTTTTGCACTGATTGGTTTAAACCGTAAGCTCCTACTGAATCTACTGTTTTTATTTCACTGCCAGAATTTTTTTTTGTTTTTTTTGTTGAATTTTATCATTTTTTTCTTCTTTTTTTCCCTCCTTTTTGCAGTGTGACAAGCAAAGCGGGCTAAAAACATCTTTAAGCTCATAAAAAAGGTAAAATGTGGCAGATAAAAAGCACTAATGTCATTGACAGCAACTTTGCCATGTAAAATAATAATAATGATAATAAAAAACAAGTTCAGCATTTGCAACAGACTGCATCCACAATGCAGCATGTTTTCTTATGTTTTAATTTTTTCCTCACTGTGAAAAATCTCTTCAAAGCTTCTTCCCCACCCCCCGCCCGCCCCCCCCACCACAAGTCTTTTTCCCCAACAGACATTTTGTTTTCTTCTGACACTTAGTTACCTCTGACATAATAATTATCAAAGTTTTCTTCTAATGAAGAAAAGAAAAAAGCTCTTCTCTATTAAATCTGTACAGCTTATGTGATAGATTCTTTTTTCCTCTTTAGAACTCCTCCAGCGTCTTGTACCCTCCGAGTGGTCCAAGAAACGGATTTCGTTTGCTTATTTTTTTTTTTCTAACCAGACGTCAGACTTAAACTCTGTAAAAAGTTTCTGCCGCCCTTCAAATTAAGGCCATGAAGATTCAAGAAAGAAAAAAAAACACTTTTTTGAATATATCTAGAAAAGTAAAATGTAACACTAGAACATAAAAAAGAGTGAAAAGAAATTGTAGCTTAATATCTGAGGAAGACAATCTCTGTGTGTATCTCAAACTTGACTCCCGTTTTCTAATTACAAAATAAACTTCATCGCCTACCTGCGCATTCAACCTTTTTTTTTTCCTTTCTTTATTTCTTTTTTTTTTTTTCTTTCTTTTTTTTTTTATTGGTTGAGAATTTTCTTTGAGAAACTTTTCAAGCTTCAGCCCAGCCCTTCCGGCAGGTTCCCAGACTAAACAATTTCACTTCTTTGCACTGTGCCCAGCAATTTTCCCATCCCCTTCCTCAGCACTCTCCTTTTTTATTTTCTTTTTTTCTCGTAGGCCAGGTAGGAAATGAAAAAAAGTGTCTCTTTTTTGGTGCCTGGGCAATCTGGAAGCAATCTCTCTTTCTTTTCTCTTTTCCTCACATACACAGTGCAGCCAACTTCTGTCTCAAGGCAACGCTGTCACAGGAACATTCGCTCAGGCCGTTGCTATCTGATGAAAGAGGAGAAAACAGAGCGGGGGAGAGAGAGAGAGAGAGAGAGAGAGAGAGAGAGAGAGAGAGAGAGAAAGGGGGGGGGGGGCGTTGTAATCAAAGACCAATATCACAAACACAGAAAGGCAACAGAGCTGACAGCTGACAGCCCCGTCAGCAGACTGAGGCAAAAAAAGAAAAAGAAGCAGCACGTTAAACGGATCTGATCGGGTCACAAAAGCAGAAAAAGCTGCCAAAATGACGAGCAAATGACAACAGCAGCCAGGAATAATTTGAGTCATTTACAACGGCCCCACTGCGTCTCTTAGCGCTCTCAATTTATTTAGATCAGTACTTCGTAGAGCTTTGCTTCACAGCTAAATCTGTCAAAGAGAAATAACTTGCAATTTGAACCCCAAACATTTTTTTTTTTAGGATTACCAAATAATTCACAGACAGGAAGCCCGTCTATACCACTTTGATTTACACTTTGACGTGTTGGTGACAGAAGTTATGCATTCAAAAAGGTGGGGTAAAGTCTCTGATGAGAAATATATATTGTCTCACACTTTATGCTTACACTTAAAACAAAAATAATGTGATAAATAATCACCGTAACTGAAAAAAAGATTAATAATAATTAATAACTAGAGTTAGCGCCTCAGGGTCGTATGCCTCGGCCTCCGTCATGTTACAGTTTACATCCACGTCTGTCTAAAATCACTTCATCATTTTATCCTCTTAGACATTTGTGTGAAATTGTCATAATTAGCAATATGGATTTTTGAGTTATGGCCAAATATGTGTTTTGCGTGATCACGGTGACAGTTCAGCTTTGAGTCCAATTGGATGTTTGTGATAAGAAATTCCCTCCGGGTGTTCCTGAGATCGAGAATGGACCGGACAGACGGGCAACCTGAAAACACAGTGCCTAAAAACCACCCTGAGAGGAGAGAATGCCACGTTAAAATGGCTGACAGCAGCTGTACCGCTCCACTGTTTGACTCACTTGGACTGGTATGAGTAAGCAGGAACATGGTCGGCAGCACTGTCCACCTGGATCTGTTGCTGCTGGCCAGCCACCTCCTGTGACGAGGGAGCCACTGTCTGGGGGGAGGCGTCCGTCACCACTCCCTGAGGACACGGCACAGAGGGAAATGTGTCAGCTCTGCACCTTAACAAGCATCTCCCTGCAAAGCTCGGCACTTCCTGCTGAAAAAGCACGTGACTGGATCGACTTCTGCTGCTACTCTGCACATGCATGTGTTCTACTGCATGTCCTTCTGTCCTGGAATTGTGAAAGGAGCTTTTTCTTACTTGAATCAAGGGTCTAAGAGTAAAGCCCCCTCCGACAATCTTGTAAATGTTGGCTTTAAAAATAATAAATAATAATATATGATACAATAAAACAGTTTTGACATGACATAAAAGTTAGACCAAATAAAACTGTTGGGATTATTAACTTCTCAGGCTGACATGCCCATCACTCTGAACTCATACTGTAGATAAGCAATTTTCATGGATGCCTGTCAGAAATGCATCCAGAATAATTGCGGCGACATCTTCCATTTATGACTTGTAAAGGTGCAGCCGTACAAAAAAAGCTTCTTTGAATTTGAACACACCATTAAAGTGTGCTACAGCAATTAAACATAGTCATATTAAATATAAATATTGGGAGCAATGTGGTTAAACAAAATACACGACAAAGAACAGAAGAAACATCACGTGACAGTGTACAGGTGTCGAATATGTACGAATAACAAAAAGGATCTGTGCTAACTTGCTTGCAGACTTCTACATCTTTGTTAGGGGTAAAAAAAAGATGGCTGTGTGCGATGAATTCATCACAACAACCTCTTAGCCTTTTTTTATGTGTCAAGCATTACCGATAGCCCCCCCCATCATTGAGTCATCTCAATCACCTTTAACAAGCTCTCAAGGATACCGCGTCCTGTCCATACATCAGCCCTCCAGACACTGGCTGATGCAGTGATGTACGCTCCGCTGCTGACGCTGGCAGAGAGAGGACGGCGGGGAGGATGAAATAGGTACGAGGCGCCACGGGCTACGCTGCAACTACATTTCACTCCTCCTTCCCACTCCTTCATGAGGAACTTTCAAAAGGACGGGGGAGCTTGGGAGGGGGGTATGAGAGAGGAAGGGGGGAGGGACTAATGGGTCTGTCAGAGGAAACTGTCATTGTCCGTGGTTGGTGGGTTAACCAGAGCGCAGTGGCTGACGGATGTGTGTGTGTTCCAGCTACCCACCAGCCCGAAGAAGGGGGAGAGAGAGAGAGAGAGAGAGAGAGAGAGAGAGAGAGAGAGAGAGAGAGAGAGAGAGAGAGAGGGACAGCACCGCCGGCACTGTGTCTCACTTCAGCTCCTGTCATCTAATACACGACTGATAGTCCATCTGAATACGGCCGCACTGTCAGCCGCCAGACAGCCGTCCCCGGCTCTCCTCGAGCGGCCCGCCTGCTTTCCACGCTCATCATTCCTCAGGCTGGACCGCTCCGAAACCTGCCAGCAGCTCAGACAGCCGCCGAGGAGGTGACAAACTCTGCGCTGCACTTCAAATGTCTTTCCCAAATACTATAAAACTTCTGTCTCGTCCTGCTTTGCTTGCAGTTTTCACCCTCGTTATTCGCTGGCGGTGCGAGGCCATTTGTTCAGCGGGTAATTTACGGCAAATGTAATCTGTCTATTTAATGGCTGTTTTGTTCTGTTGATGTGGTGATGTGCTTTGCAATTTTGAAGTGAGCGCTCGTGGGTGTAAGTGAGTGGGCTGTCCGGCGTAATGATGTCCCCCTTTTGGGTAAACCTGGACACGTTTCTGACTGAATAAGTACCGTGTGCATGCGTGTGTGTGTGGGTCTTACTTCGACAGGGACGGCTGTTGGAGGCACAGGAGTGTACTGGGGAATGTAGGTCCCTTGCATAGGCGCCGCGGCAGCTGCAGCAGTCATGTACTGAAACACAAACACAAGACAAACACATATCAAAACCCCTGCACACACACACACACATCACAACACAACACAAAGGTATTACATGGCGCAACACACACATTTCAGACATCTGATATCCAACACTGACATCACAATTGCCTAAAAATTAATTTTACTGCAATTATCCCCCAAAAACCACAGGGAACGTGAGCTTGCTGTGCTCTCAGCATCCTTTGGAGGGCGCTAAAAGAATATGTGTGCTCTCTCATCAGAGCAGAGCAGAGCAGAGCAGAAGAGAGTGGTAGATGGAGGAGAAGGAGGAGGAAGAGATGTCCAGCTGTTCCACCAAAGACTTCACAGGCAGGCAAATACACCAGGCCACAGCTGAGAAGAAGATAAAACAATAAGAAAAAAGAAAAAATAAAGCTGAAGGGAATGAAGGGAAAGTGAGAGAGAGAAAGAGAGAGAGAGGACAGAGAAAGCAGGAGGTCTGTTGCCTGTGGCCTATATTCCTTTAGACATGCCTGCCCCGGCTTTTAACTGGCTGCTGGCTCACTCCATGATGGCCATTTTACAGACGTGACACACGTTCAGTTACATGACAGCCACGGGGCTTTCACATGCAATATGAATGAGGACACGGCACTTTGTGTGAGGATTTTTTCCTTTTTTCCCGGGACTTGCTGTGAATGCATGTTGTGTGTGTGTGTGTGTGTGTGTGTGTGTGGTGAACTTGCACGCCAGTGTCAGCCTGACTTGCCAGTGTGTGTGTGCGCTTCTTTTTAATTAGCGCATGCCTGTGCATAGAAGATGACTTATCACTATTTGTCCGTCCAACTGTGCATGTGGATGTACAAGTAGTGCAGCTGGGTGTTGGGAACATACATGCGTGTGGGTGTGTGTGTGTGTGTGTTGGTGTGTGTGCCAGTGTGAGACAGACAAAGACAAAGAGGCTTGGAACGATAATGCTGCAGTACAGCGCCAACGGATGTGATCCCAGATAAAAGCCACCAGGCTGCCTCTCCTCCTCTCCTCGTCTTCCTGCTGCTTTTCCGGTCCAAGAAAAAAGAAAAGAAAAGAAAAGGGAAGTACAATCCCTTATTTTTTTCCTGTCTTATTTCTTCCTTCTCCTCTCAGTCTGCCTGCCAGTGGTAAAAAAGCGTGGCGGCAGTGTGCAACAGGAGGCGGTAATGGAGGAGCTGTGCCGGGGCTGCGGAGCCTTTCTTGGCCGTGGGCCCGGCGGTGCTGGTGAAGTGTCATTACCGGCAGCGTTGCTAATGGATCGGGTACGGCTCCACCGCTCACCCCTAATGAGAGCAGCTAAAGGCCATGGACATGGGTGATTAACTCCCCCACCGACGCCGCGCATGGCCAGGAGGATGCCCTGGGATGGATGTGAGTGTGCGTTCGCATGCGACTGTTTGGGGCGACTTGTGCGTGCGAACTTAAGGTTATCACACCTGCAGGGCTGTCACACTCAGGATGGGGTGAGGCGGCACATCCAGACTTCCTGACACATTACCGCATTACCTCTCCGTGTCATCCCTCCTTCCCTCTCACCTTTCTGTCACTTGCTCTCTTCCCCCTCCCTCTCTCTCTCCCTCTCTCTCTCTCTCTCTCAACCTGCTATTGTCTAAAAGGGCCTATCAGGTTGTTGAAGTGACCTTCTCCCTGGTGAATCCAAACCATGCATACCAATTTTCCGCAGGACTTTTTTAGTCTTCGCCTCTCCTTCCCGTTAACTTATTCAGTCGACTCACCTGTGAGGGCTGCGCGAAAGCAAATGAAGGGGAGCGGGAGATAATTAGCATTATCAAAATCTCCCTGTCAAAGGCACGGCGTCCATCTGAAATGTTATATTTCTCTGCAGGACTGCAAAAGGAATTTAAATTAGACTCAACAAGGACATTTAACAAGATTTTTCCTTCCACCATAACCATTAGCTAACCTATCTAATGTGGCAGGTTGAGCAGGGCATGCTTCCGCAGTCGCTGCAAGTCAGGGGGACGTCAAGCTTGGCTCCAGTGAATTGGGTTGCTATGGCGATAAAGATGATTTTTGTCCAATTTCAACCCTTTTAATACTTCCCTGTCCATAGTCAGGGTACAGGTTTGGGCGATATAAAATATCCCTAATTGGCAATAAATGCTGTTCCACTGTCACAGCCACACATACCTGTATGTATGCACACACACACACACACACACACACACACACACACACACACACACACACACACCTGCGATTGGAGCAGATGGCATGTGCGTATGTTTGATGAACGGGAGGCCTGGATGATTCCTTAACGAGGCTGGTGTGAGTAGACTCCTTAAGTCTCTGCTCTGCCATCACTCTCCATGACATACAACTGTAAGCACTGTATAAAGTCACACCGCAATGCAGCAGTGCCGGGACGAAACCACGTAGACGTACCAAACCATAGACAAGATATTAAAGCCCTCCATATCTTGGCTCTGGTACCACAGCGGTTTGGGCCCTCGGCACCGAATACGATTTTTTTTACTTTTAGCTTCTGCTTCAAGAAGAATAAGAATCTGTGAAGATTGTTCTGGCAGAGGTGGAATGTAGCAAAGCACGTTAGCATGTTTAAAATGTTCAAATGAATCATCCGCCTCTCTGCTTATCCCTCGCTCACATCTATCTCCGTGCTGACATGCTGTTCTGTCGCGTCGGCTGCAAGGTGGAGGATAACAGTTGGTCAAGGCAAGAGCATCCAGCTACTCAGTGCGGGTTATTAATGGCAGCGCGGCGTGGGGATGGGCTCTGATGACTATTGATCTGAGCTGTGAGGCTCCATCACAATGGAGCTGCACACCAGCGGCCGTGAATCACGGCACTGTACCACTTCACCGTGAAAAGCCCTCCATATCTTGGCCCCCAGGCTTTGTTAACACCCCCTCTCACGGAGATTTATACTGGCAAAATCCGTCCGTTTTGTTTGTCTCACGCATGCACAGAGGGATGCATACGCACAAGCAGGCCCGCGTGGGTGACGCGATGCACAGTCCTGCCAATGGTTTCACATTGTTCCACTGATCTATAGGTTTTGATGAAAAAAAGAAGATTGGTGCAGCTATAAGTAAATACTAGAAGGAGCTTTGAAGAATGATCAAATAGTTCCCATTCATTTTTGAATGTTAGTTTTGCTTGAAAAGCCCATTCCTACAAAGCTGCATTCTTAATCATTCAACTTTTGTATTTCAAGGGTTAATAATGACAAGATTAAATCTTATGTGAAATAAGTTTCACTAACATGGCAAAATTATTGTTTTGGCTCAACTAGATTGACTGAAATGTTCAATAAAATCTAAAATAAATCAAATTTGATACAGGACTAAGACTAAATTATTAAAAAGAAAATGGTTTAAGTTGCCATACATTAAAACTAGCCTTAAAGTTTGAAGGACACAAATGACCAAATTGTGACTAAACCTACCATTTATGTCTAAAGACAAAATCTAAAATAGATGCCAAAATGAACATTGATGATCAGCGCTGCCCAGTTTGACAGTTTGGAGTTCACAATCTTCACAAACAGTGACTGACAGCTGCCTTAGAGACCTCTCTCTGATTGGTTCTTTGCCTTCGGGCACCGTGGAATCTTGCGAATGCCATCGGGAGCACGAAAAGGAGGCAGAGGAACCGGGTATTTTCTGTGTCTGTCTCCTGTGCTACTGTCAGGATATAGTGACAGTTTGATCAAATATGACAAAAAGTTATTTTTATTAACCTTACCAACTGTTGCTTTAAGACCCACAAATTATGCCGTCAACAGTAAGCTGTCACATAAACGTACCGCTGTTCTTTATGATCAAGATACTGAGTTTCAGGCTACGAACTGACTGCACTGCAGAGTCTGGGGCTTGCTGCAAGCTCATGCATTTAATGCACATACAAATTGGGAACATATTCAAATTTAAAAGTTCAGCACGAACATCAAATTCAGAACATTAAAATTAATTCAAGAGCGGCGCAACTCTCGCATCATACTTCTTGGCTGCGAGCCCTTAAACACATTCAAAGCGCATTGTAAATTTTATAAACGCCATAAAAAAAGTTGTCCCTCTCTTAACAATTACCTTCAAGGTCCTACAAGGACCTAGCTGCTCAGTGGTACGGGGAATCACCCAGATGTCGACGTGTGTTGCTGCTTTGGATGTGAAGCTACAAACGAAGGTGGCGCACGCTCGGTCGACTCTCCCCGGGTGAGTAGAGGTTAAACACAGCCATGCACGGTTATGGAGATGTAGAATAACATACTGTACTTAAGACTCCCCCCATATGAAACCAAGGGAAACAGCCCAGATAATAGAGGGAAGCGCTTCACACAAATCTGTCTTGCAGGGACACAGAAGCTGTCAATCACCACCGTCACCATGACAACAGAGACCTGGGTTCTACATGCCATGACAGAAAGAGGATGGAGAGCACAGAGGGAAGGTCACCTCTTGTCATGTCAAACACTATGTCGCTCACGCACAAACGCAGACACTGACATGCGTGTACACACACACACACACACACACACACACACACACACACACACACGATAAAGCAGGTGCACACCAATGCGTGCACAGCATCTAACAGGCATGAGCAAACACAAAGCATGACGGATAGACTCCTGCTAAGTGGTGAGAGCAAGGAGATAGTAAATAAATCAGTAACGGAGCGATATGCACCAAACATGGTCGAATAAATCAGCGAGGAGCTTGGATGGCATGTTTATGTGTGCCATCCATAAACAGTGAGCCTGAGGTTCTCTAGCATTCTGTGATCAAGTTGTTCGGGATAGACAGACACCAAAGTGAGCTCGGTGTCTGTGGAGGTTGTGGAAAAAATCTGTTTTTCTGGCGAAGCCGCCCAATTCCAAAGCAGTGACCATCAGGCGACCCAGCCTTTTTAAAAGGCCGAACCCTCCGTGCCTATCCTCGCTGCAAAAATAACACGGCGTTCTCGGAAAGCTACCGTCACCACACCAGTGTGTCGCAGCTTGGGCGGACCGGGAACATTTGCTTCTTTTCTTGGAATGGGGAAGAAAGCCACAGCCACACACATGCGGCCACAGAGAATCCTGGAACAGCCAAGAGGAGTGGCGGAAGTCGTGATGGGTTGTTGACTCTGGAGACGCTGCTCCTGGCAGGTGCGCATCAGCGGCGAAGACATGGTCATGTGACCGGTGAGGTGGGGGGCAATCAAAACAACCTCACCACCATGCGTCTGCACTTGAGGAATGCGCTTTAAGAGTATGTGGTGTCCAGTCCAGTTTACTGCACGGATAGTTACAGATGCTGGTTCCTAACCCCTCCTGTAACAGGCTTTCTCAATCAGGCATTATGAAAGGGCTTTTACATCTGGCTTGAGAGTGAGCTTCATAGAAAACATGTCTCAGTTCCCACTGATGATCAAGTGTGGCATGTTGTGTGTGTAGCCCAACCATAGAGGAGTTATGCTACGCAGCACATCGCCTCAGGAAAGCTAAGCAGGCAGAAAGGGGAGCGTAAACCAGAACTACAAAAAAAAAAGGAGAGAGAGTGCCGTAACCCACTTTCTCCTATAACACAACCCATCAAACATCAGAAGCCATCATCATAGATTAGCCTGTCTCTAATCCTGGCTGTTAGCACAGCTGGGGCCGATTAGGGAGGGGGCATTCCTGACAGAGCCAACATGGCGTCACAGTCGCTGACAGCTCACCTGGAAACACATGGATAACTGTACAATACAGCACTGTTTCAATCACACACACAAACACACACACACACACACGCAGAGATCAAACGTAGTGCCGGAGCAAAGCTGCCTGCTTGCCTGCCCCCAGGCAGCAGGGTTAGGGCAGGAAGTCAGGCTTCAGAACTGTGCAACACTTCTAAGTCGACTTGATCCTTAAACAGGGGGGAGTTCCTGGTTTAAGGGGCGGCAACTGTAAGCCAGTGTGTGTGTGTGTGTGTGTGTGTGTGTGTGTGTGTGTGTGTGTGTGTGTGTGTGTGTGTGTGTGTGTGTGTGTGTGTGTGTGTGTGGGGAATAAAGAAAACTGATGGAGTGATAGATGTGATGTGTGATTTAGAGAGTGAGTGAGACAGAACATGTGAGAAAGAAACAGAAATTAGAGGTCGAGAGTGAGGGAGTTGGAGAACAGAGGGTCCTGTCACACCGTTAAACTTCGCAGGAAATCTGCTTAATGTGGATCAGGGAGGAAACGTGCTCTCTCAGTATCTGGCGGTAAACGCACGCAGTGTGAAACAAATGATACGGCAGCTCCACGGCAAAGCACATGTGGCGACAGCCTAAGAAGGTTTGGCTTTCTTGAAAGGAAATGTAAAATCCATCTCTTACTCAATGTGTACTTTGTCTTAGACCCAAATGAATAGCGTTCCCCAAAGATTGAAAGGCCTCCACTTGGTCATTCTGACCCAAACCTACTGTCTAATGGACACCTGCGGATTTGTCTCTCAACGTATAACTCTCTGTCTGAAAGAGCAGATGTAGACTTTTACATGTTTTTTCATTGCTGGACTGGTAAACGAAATAGCAGCAAAACCGCGAGCCACAAATCCATTTTAAGTGCAGTGTTTGAGCAATTTTACTAAGGTAATGCAATATAGTCATGGCTTTATTGACTCCTAAAACAATGAAACTATGTACATACTACTTCCTGCAATTATTTGGCTTTATCAATCTAGCAAATAACACATAATGATGAAACTGGTTAGCGTGCTTTCCATATTAACGGTATTTTACAAAAGACTCTTCTAATATTTGCTGTATTATCATTTTACTAATTCAACATAATTTCCCTGAATGAGACATTGTACATAATATTAGATAATATTATGTTTGCATCTGTGATTTGCTGCCATATCTTTGAGTGTTTGGGGTGGGAAAGTGTCTAGTTCCCCACAATTTGGGGAGTTAAGGTCATGTAATGAACTCCAAATGACTCTTTGCCAAATCCCACCCCTCGAACGCAGACTGGCCTATCATAGCGGTAGATACTGCTGGATATGCTAGTCAGCTTATTCGCATTCGGTCAGCAAAACATTAGCCGGCTTATCTTTGTCCAAATGATTGTTGGCATTTGGATTGTAGATCTGAAGGTCCTGCACCTGGCCGTTTGTAAATTGGACATGCACCACCAAAGATTTAATGCTGACAAGTGTCGGTTTGTTAACGCCAAACACTAGATAGGCGGCAACATGCAGCGTTAGTCGGTGGCAAGCCGTCAAGGTTCTCCTAATTCGTGAGGCTCGACATCTTTAACAAACTTAAATTCTGTAATATATGGCTCCTTTGCCTCTGTTGAGAGCTTCTCTTTCTGAGGATGACTAGACCGGTGACAGATAATGACAGCTATTGTAGCTTCGTGAGCCATCCTCCAAAAGTGGTGCCGTCGCCCGAGAATGCTCTGCGATTCCTATTCCCTGTTTCTACTGACACCTTTTTTCCTGCCCTCACCATGTGTGCAACGATCTTAACACACTTTGAGGTTTTACTGAAAGCAATTGTGAAACTATGAAAAGGTGTTAAAAAAAGATAAAAGACAACAAAAAGATGCCATAAACAAGAACTAAACCAAAGGTATTCTAACAAGGACAAAAGTACATACCTGTTGTCATATTAGTTACATTTTCCCTCATGCCAGGAAGAAACAAAGTATCACCAGTGAGAGATCAACACTAGTTCCCCAGAGGACGTACAAGTAGTAAAAATACACACAGGTAAAAGTAAAAAGAGTAAAATATAAATCAGTTAGCCCAACAGATAATAAACAATTCAGTCAGCCTCAGACAGCTAAGCTATAATGGGTAGCCTTGTTAGCAATAAACTGATCACAGAAAACTAAATTAATCAATCAGCAATAACACAACAGCTGCACTAATAAAACACTAATAAAAAGAGTGCCTACAGATAAGACATTTAATGAGTGGAATAAAGATGCTTGTAAATATTTGCTTGGTCACAGATTGGTGGATGTAAAAATGAAACCAACTGTTGCTGGAAAATATTGTAAATATACACATTGTCAACAGTATATAAAAAAAAGATCAAGATGGAACTAAAGTTTTATTCCTCCAAAGCTTACTGCTCTGAGCACATTGACTTTCTCAACTTGGAGGTTCTCTCTGGTTTCTGGCAACAAGAGATCCTCGTGTTCGTGCATTTGTGTTTTTGTGTTTTTGGTAACATGCATGGCTCGTTGTAGCACAGCGAGGCGTACTCACACTTCCTGTAGTGCCCAGGGACAGATGGTTCATCTGCTGGGCGAGAGGGCCCATCATGCTGGCAGGCTGCATGGACATAGTGTGGTCCATGGCTGGCGTGATCACTGCACCCTGGTGGAGACGGGAGAAAAGATGAGGAGAAGGTGAGACGAGAGGACAAGCCGAAGAAATGATGAAGATTGTGGATACTCTTTAATCTGATTAGCTAGGAAGGAGTTCACATAAAAAGAAGGTTTGTATAAGGGTGAATGCCCAAGAGGATAGGGTATGGTGGTAAGGGTTAAAAGAAGGCCAGGCAGGAAGTTGGGGTTAGAAAGGATAAGAACAGAGAGAAAGTCAGCAGGAGGACAGGAAGGATCTTCAAAAACATAAAAACAATAAGAACAGAGGAAGGGGGAAAGGTGGGGCGGAGGCAGGGGTGACACGAGGACAAATGCAGCCAGAGAAGAAGAAGGGAAGAGGGGACAGTGTCAATAAACAGCAACAGAACACAGGGACATTTTCAGGATCAATACACACTATTGTCTTTCAGTCCATCAAAATAGTCTATACGTGCTGCTGATGTATCAACAATATGGGTTTGTGCGGTTCATTGATTGAAGAGAAAGGATGCCTCCTCTCTGCCCCCCCTCCCTGTCTCTCACTCACTCTCTGGCCTCCCCTCCTCTCGGTGTAATGCGCCGCATGTTTTCCCCAACGGGCGGATGAGAACGCTAGAAGCTTCTTTTTCCGCGGTGCAGTGGAACATGAGGGAAAGTGATGAAACCATTGTTGCACTTTCATCCCTTGTCATGATAGCTCCATTTCCCCAGCACCGACGCCTCGGGAGGAGCGCGCTCACAACCAAGCCCTCTCCCTCGGCTCGGCTCGCCTCTCTTCTCACTTTGTGTGTCTTTGTTGCCAGTGTGTCTACGTGTGTTTGTGGGTAAGCCTGCAGCACACCGTGCGCAACAGCATCGGTGCGCGAGTGTTTAAAGGGACTGGCTGGCGTCTGCGGATGTGGGCGTGCAGCTCCGGTAGTGTGTGTGTGCGTGCATGTGCGCACCCCACTGGTGACTGTGTGGGCCTATTGGAGAACAAACTGTGCAGACACAGCCTGTCAGAACCGCTCTGCTTGTCTACTCCCTGCATTCACAACACAGTCAGCCAAAATCTCTCTCGCTCTCTCACTCTCTCTCCCCCACCCTCCCTCATCTTCTCCCTCTACCACTCAATATGCTAGCTTCATGTGATCCTTCCCGGAGTTTCACCTCAGCATACAAAGAAAGAGGCTGGGTGAATGCTGAGATCAGTAGTGGAAGGAGTGTTAAAATTGCACCAACTTTGCGTAAGTCTCATTATTACTAAGTGGCCATTTACACATCACTAAATTAAAACAATTTGCTCCACACAAACGAAAAGGTGAAATTGGGGCCCTGGGTTTTGCCTCTCAGGCTTTATACAACCGCCTTATCTTACTGTTGATTGTTGGGACTGTATGAAACCTGAAAGGAACAACTGCAGAACTACTCAGAGCTGAAAAAGGCACTGGCTCATTCGTGTTTTGTTGATTTTTTTCTAATTACATTTGACTATAATAATAACAACAACATATATATATATATATATATATATATATATATATATATATATATATAGGAAGTTAAATAAAAGCAGAGATTAGTTATTACTAAAAATTCACACCCAGTAACTGCTAGGTGTAACTGTTACGTAGCTAAATAGACAACCTGATGTTAGCTTGCTAATCATGATGTAATATGACAGATGGTCTAGCTATCTGACCCAACACTTGATGAAAATGCTGTTTAATAATGACAACAACTCAACACAATGTACCTCAAATCTCAAAATGATGCTAATTAATGCTAAATCAAGCTAATAACTGCACGAATATTACTAATTCCGAAACTCATATTTCTCCATGTATGCATATTATGCAAATCAAAAATAAGGGATTAGCAACTTAAAATATCAGTACCCGCAATCTGTTATTATTATTATTATTATCAGTTTTCATATTGTAAAGAATTTACAGCTCATGATGAATGTCTTTTAGGTCGATTGAACAGCACTATAGATTTTTACTAGCAGCCCATGTTCACATTACAGAAGTCAAGTTAAGAAGTAGATTAACTGATCTCAAGTCTTATGTGTTTTGTGTGGACAATCTCAATATTTCTCCAATTAATAAATACATAAAAAATCATTAGTTGCCTGAGTTCACCGGTGTGATAGACGGGAGAAGTAAAGAGGAGAGGGGAGACAAGGAGACAGGAAAAAGAAGAGACAGCGTGAGGACAGGAGAAGGATGATTAAGGAGAGAGCCGATGGAGGTCACGAGGAAGACGGGAGCCAGAAGAGACGGACGGGGGAGAGGGAGGACAGAGATATTGGAGAGAAAGGCTGAGGGACACGCAGGGCGAGAGCGAGAGAGACGACAAAGAAAGAGAAAGCAGAAGAGAGGAGGCATGGAGGAGAGAAGGAAAGAGAAAGGGAGGAGCGAGAGGGAAGCAGCAGGAGCTGTGGGCTACCTGTTACCGATTCAGCCTCTGACAATGCCTTTATAATGGGAAAGGGAGAGCAACGGAAAGGCTTAATTCACAGACGTGTCAGGGAGAGTTAAGCCGATTTGTGATTTCGATTTTCTGTGTTTGTGAGACTGAGTGTCTGTGAGAGAGGGGGTTTTTAGTGTGTGTGTGTGTGTGTGTGTGTGTGTGTGTGTGTGAGCGGCGTGTGTCTGTCCAGAGATAGACTAGAGAGGAGAGAAAATGAGAAGGAGACTGACACAAATAGAACAATATATGCTTTGGATTTGCCCGCTGCGTGAGAGAAAGACAGAGAAAGAGCAAGTTAGTGGATGCTACAGACGCATCTCAAATGCATGACATGATGTTTACAGATCTCCTCGATGTATGCACTGTTTTTGGTGTGCCAGTGAAATGTGTGCGTCCGAGAAAAACCCATCTTGCCTAAGATGGTATTGATCGTGCTCCAGACAGGAGACAGATGATATCAGCCCCCCTGGTTGTTAAATACGTTGATATACACTCAGCGACCAGAGACAATGTACAGTAAATAAGAAATCTTGTAAAAAGAAGAAAAAAAACAGCAGTGTTTTTTAACGACCACTCATTACGAGTAAATAGCAGCACTCAGACTGATGGAGCCCTGATCGGTATCAGCTGATATTCATTACTATGCCTTTAATGCTGCTGATCAGAAATAACAGCTGTAAAATGGGTAAGGCGATACATAAATGTCACACAGATAGTGTTTATACTGCCTGATCCATTACGGTTAAGGGATCTCCAGTCCTACACAGATTCATGAGGCAGTCAGGTATAGGCAGCATGTTTGGGGCTGTCGAGCTTAAGGAACTGAGTATTTGGTTTCTTGCTGCACAGAATTTCATCTAATTTTCTGAACGCTGACATGAGAAATCTTCTTTTTTTTTTCAGCTATGTGACCAAAAGAGTCATTTTTTAAATCTGCTCTGTCAAGAAGGCAGTGACAGATTTTGAAATAAAGAACAAAATTGCTCATTTTGGAGAGTATTACAACATGTCACGAAGCTCCCTTCAAAGTAAATAGACTACAATCTTCACGGACTAGAAAAACAAACGTTGATGGAGTCACCGCAACATGGAGAGGTCCTCGAACATGCAGCCACAACTGACTGCCCAAAAATATTATGCAGTGTGCTGCAGCAGAGTGGGGGATTACCCGTGGACAGATACAGAGGGGCACGCTCACTCACGGACGCACACACCGATTGCATGATAATATCGCAGAGATAATAGAACTTTATTTATACAACACTTTTAATACAAAGCTACAATTACTTTAAGTGATTGTGGGCCCTGATGTTTCACTGCTGGCAAAAAGTAAAAACGGGACATGAACGATGAAAAGTTTTCAAAGTATAAGTGCTTTCTGACGGGTAAAAAAAAAAGACACATTCAAAGCCTGAAGAGCGTCAAACAATGGCCGAGGCTGTGTTCCACTCAAACAAAGCTTGTGTTGTCCCCATGAAAGAGGACCTGCACTTGACTCAACACATTCCTCGCTGTATTTGACAGTTGGCTTCTCCATGTGACGTGTCGGTGGTTTGGATACCGATGCTGGTAGTGTGTTTTGTGTCAAGGTAAATGTGACACGCAACACTGCAGGATACTTATAGAGGTGCTGCGGCTCCACGCCGCAGGGTTCGAGTAATTCTGCCAAAGCTTCAGTACTGCATAGATATTTCTCCATATCCAGTGAAACGTGCAGACACAGACACAGCTTGTTCCCTCAGTCGTTATTGGTCTGGAAAGCCTGGTGTTATAGAACATCTGCTGATGATTGACTGGTAACTATAGACAGTATGGAATGCCAGAGACCGCTAACACTAGAAGCCTGCCCACCTGAAGGGAATATCCTGTAGGTACAGAAACTGGATCCATAGAAGCCACAAAATTACACAAGTTACTGGATAGTGTGTGTATGCGTTCTTATTTATTATCTCTCCCCGGCATGAATGTGAGAGGAGAGTTTGTGTTCGGTTGTGTGTGTGCGTGCTTCTGTCTGTCTATCTTGCATACTACTGACCAATCAGTCTAATATTGTTTTTGTGCTCATTTATGACTGAATGCTCAAGGGCCATATGAGGTTGCGGTGATTCACACTTTTTGATAAACTTATTTTATTGACTGTTGCATTCGACTGCTGACTCCTTGATCCTGTTAACTGGCCGGTAGGGGCCACAAGTGATCGACAACTGCTTCAGTTTCAGTTTGGAATTGTTCCCGTCCAGATTTGCATGTCTGGCTGAGCGGCAAACATCGACCCAGTAGCGTTCCTGATTATCCATTGCATATGATTGCGGCTTAATGGGGCAGTGTGTGTGCATAGGGAGGGTGTAGACGTAGGGTTGAGCGAGAGTGAGAAAGGGAGACGGTGGCAGTAAATGTACAGGTGGTCCGTGAATAAACACTGCAAACATACTCTAATATCAAAGAAGTTCCCATGACATGCTGCAGGGAGAAAGTGGAGGTAGAGTCTGTGGGATTAGCCTATTGTGGGTTGTATTGGTTCAATCAAACATTGCAGCAGCGCTCCTTGCAGACACACTTGTCTGAGATCTGCTCTCTGCTGAGTCCTTTCAAGTCTTGTTTTGTATTGGTGCTCTAATAAGACTAACAATAGCCCCCCATGACTTTTGTTTCACCTCCCTCGACTGTGACCACAGTTCTCAGATACCCTCAGGCACCTTACTATTCAGGAAAGCCCAAAAAAGGGAGCCAGCATCCTGGGTCTTTCACTGTAATCCGCAGCATGAATCCCTCCTCGGGGCTAACAGACTACCAGGGCTGCCCTAGTATTACCAACACAGTCTGTCTACAAGACACAACGTGCCAGGGACTAAGGCAGGAAGGTGAACTGCTCATTTCACCCAACTGAAGTAGCAGAGTAGTGCACACTGATGAATAGCAATAAATGAAGCCACACAGGTTGACATTGATGCAGATAGCGGCTTATCGTAGCCGCCGCCATCATGTTCAAATTCTTTTTTTTTACGGTTCTGAAAAGCTTAATTGCAGACCCCACAGGAACCTACAGGGAACAGGACTGTGAAAATGAAGCAGCCAAAGGGCCACAACAATGTATGTTAACAGATTAGCATGTGGAACCAGATACCGATGGAGGATTTCTCACCTCTGGCAAGGATGTTTATCTACTGTGTTACTATTTGTCCTCCACATTGAAAAGACAACAAGAGGAACAATGGATCAATCTCCAGACACTTATTGATTCATTTCGTCTGTCAATCACGTGCAATATCTCAGAGGATGCAGATTGAATTACAATTAAATGTTTTACCCCAGGAAATCTACTTTTTCCAGTAACACCAGTGAGGTGCTGTAGGCTACAAATACAGGTCAAAATATGAGGACATATGTTTCTGATTGGCTGTGATTGAGATCGTTCACAGCAATGCTGTTGCTTTGTTGTGCACAAATTAATTCAGTCCCTATTACTACTGATAATGACTATAAAATGCTCATAGTAATGAGGTCATTATTAGAAAAAATCCACTAACTTCAAGAGGATATTTGGATGGATTTGTCCTGTGTGTGTAGGTGTGTTTGTGTATGTGTGTGTGTGTGTGTGTGTGTGTGGGCATTTGCGTGCGTATAAGAGAGGATAAAGATGCTAGATGAAGCATGTAACAGTATTTGTCATGTCTTCATGGGAGGTCCATTCCTCTCCACGCTAGGATCAACCGTTCTCTGACTGCCTTTTGTAGACAAATGGATCATTTCACACTCAAGGCTCTCTACAGAATATTTATCCTATTTACAAAAGAAAAAAGATTAGAAATCCAATTTTTTTTTAAACACAGCGAGCTAGTAAAGCCTGTCCACCAAAGCAAATCAGCTTTTGTCTCAAAATGTGTTTCTGCTGCTATCGCAACATTTTTCAAGGTAATACCAAAAAGCTTATAGCAAAAATGCAGCCGCTCAATCTCTTTCTGTCAGTCACCCTGTGGCACTGCAACAATATCTGTCTTTTATGAATGCAACTTTAACCCTGGACAGACGATTTTTTTTCGCTTGCACCGGCACAGTAGCTGCCGTTGTACTCTGAAAGGGCATTAGAGGAGAGAGAGACGGAGGAGGTTGAAGAGAGAGAGAGAAGCAGGAGGGATGGAATGAGACAAAAACAGGAAGATATAAGAGGGAGATGTATAGAAAGAAGTAGAGAGGGAGTGAGGATGGGAGAGAGGGATGAAAAGATAAAGAGAGGAGAGGAAGAGCAACGAGAGCAGCTCAAGGACGACTGTAGCCCCGTCTCGAATTCTGCCTCGCCAGTCAAATCCATGAGACCAACATAATGTTCCCTCTTTCTGAATCCGCGGAACGTTTTACGTGTCAAGCGGGAAGATGGGTATCACACAGTGCACCAACTCGCCCCCATCCGATGTGGGCAGATAGTTACGGTTCAATTCTAAGAGGCCCAGCAAGCGGCTATTTGAAGCCGAAGCCAGGGAGAACTGGCTGGGGTGCAACCGAGAGGAATTCAATAACTCACCTTCAGTATGTAAGGGCCAAAGCACTCCGGCAAATACACACTTGAAGCACATACAGTCCACAGTGAGGAAAAGGGGGAGAATAAGGATAGATAAGTCACGGGGAAAGACAGCAATGCTCACTTGGCTGGCTTTACAGCTTCTCCGGCACTCTTTGGCAGAGGGAAGTGAGTTTTAGGGTCCGCATGCATGATTAATGATCTCTACGTAAGTGAGATTTACCATGAAGAATGTTTCTGCACTCAAACATCATGTGTGTTTAGAGCGGCGGTGCATCTGCGTGCATGTGCGTATTTGTCTTTTGGGGCATTTGGTTCCCCAGTTTTATCCTCTTCTGCAAGGTCCGCTGACCAAATAACAGAGCGCAAAAGGCAAGCGGTCATGCTGTTCGGACATTCCACGCCTAAACTGCCAAACAGAGCACAGCAGATCTGAGAGAGAGAGAAGACAAGTAAAAGAAAAAAAGAACGACGCTTGGACGAACAAGCTGCAACCTCATTTTGCCGTCCACTTTAAAAAAGTTCTCCAAAGTTCCACGCCCAGCGCATTCTGCCCATTAATTGGGGATAAACACATTTTGAACACTGTTCTCTCCTCACTCTCTCTGACTTCCTGCTACCAAAGTGCCGGCTCCTCTGCGGTGATGAAGTTCAGTTTCGTATGAATGGACTTGTCAAACTTAATTTAGTCGGATAGAAAATAAACACCTTCACCGAAGCGGTACAAGCTGCAATGTTCTGTTTACTGTGCAATAAGCAAACTCTTGGTCAAGTTGTTCTCAACTTCAACATACATTGATTTACTGCCATTCAATACATCATCTGTTATTTCCCAGAATTTATTGTTTGACACTATTTTTCAATGGAGTTTAAGTTAGTTTGTGAAGGAACTGGGATGCTGTAATAAAACAGAAAAAGCATGCAGTAACACAGCACCAACAGCAGCAAATCAACAAGGTATTTAAATCGCTCTCCCAACCTTTTATATCTTACAAACAAGCTGAATGTGTCCTGGTGAGAGATATAGCTCTTCTTTATCCCTGTGGAAGTTCCTCACCCAGACAATTTACCATGATTGTCTTCATAGCAGGCGCTAATAGGAGAGAATGTTAAATATGATCCCATAATGGAACCTGGCCTTTACTTGATTACATTTCAAAGAGTTTAGCCGTATGTAAATTAAATGTTGTATTGTATATGTTAAACATGTGTCTCTCCCAGTTACACAATGTAAAGTGATACTTCAGGTGGAATTAAAAGATGCCAGAATAGAATTAGTCTTGCACATTTACTACAGCTATACATAACATGATACATCATTTGGATCTTTAAGGCTGTGTCAGAAATAAAACCCAATTTATTCTGTAGTGCACTACATTTATTGTCCGCCATTCAATTTGAGTGTCTGTGTGGAAATGCATCCACTATGTAGTGCCTTCAAAACCTGCAACAAAGGAAAGAAGAAAAGTAATGTTCATAGTATGTACACTACGTTCTGCTAAAAATCGCACAAGGCAATTGCCGAGGTACAACTCTACATCTGGCAGAGAAAAGGCAGAATAATCAAGTTTCAGGAAGTATACTTGGACCAAAGCTGTTGCCCTTGCAACAGAATGGCAATGAAAAGGTCTAAAGAAGTGAATGAGTGACTGAGGGATTGGTTTCGGACAGTTTGAATACACATTCTTTTGCTAGTAGCGACCACTAATGTATAGTATCTGCACTTACACTTTAACTCTCAGGCAGTATTTTGAAGGTCTGTTGGTACCCTCCATTAATACTGTTACGTGTAACGTTTTGTAGAAGTTAAACCTGCACTGCTACTGCGTTGCTAATATGACATTCCAGGTAGCCTAACTGCTAATTTATTGTTGGGCTGACTGATATGGGTTTTACAACACACACACATGTCTGTTCTATTCTATTCTGATATCTGACTGGCTGGCTGTGACCCCTTCCCCTTCCATGCTCTGCTGCCTCCATATTGCCTGGACACCAGTAGCGCCATCGCACAACGCTCCATTGGTTTAACACGCAACAAGTGGTGGGACCGGCCAAACTGCAGCACAATCAATTGGTTTTTAATGCTTTGAGTAGGCCCCTGAGCTCTCGAAGCTAGCACGCTTGGGCAATTTGATGTTAGTCACTGAGCTGGTGGCAGGCTGTGTGTGTGTGTGAGGGGCCGTCTACTGTGTATGTAGCGTGGGTCATAAAGGGAGACAGATTGGTAGCTATGATCCAGTGACGGCGGTGACAGCTGGGGTTAGCAACTAGCAGCCGTTTGGTGACAGAAATGGAACACAATGGGGACGGACACGGCCACATGGCTACTTCTGGCATGACGGCATGATGAGATGTACACCACAGTACGATGCAGCTACTGACTAGTGGCCACTGCCAATGGCTCCAAGAGGCCTCACGACATAAGGCTGGAAGATGGAGGGCCGTCAGGCAGCCGTACGGTCTGGTTGGGAACAACCAGTATGGACCACACATATGGCACTGCATAGCACATGTAGTGCACACAAATATGAATAAGGCAAGCATGAGCAGTTACACAGACATAGACAATGAGGCTGTGCACATTCTGTCTACCACAAAACAAGAGACTAAAGTCTGCCAGAAGATGAAGGAAATGGTACATACATCTAATATAAAATTGCATTGGTATTGTCCAAATGCACGGACAAATAGAGATTTCTTGTTGTGCATGTGTCTACAGAATTACACATACACATTTGCAGGTGCACAGCGCTACCCATGCTGAGCAGTTAAGCTATTAGAAATATCTGTTATTCTTGTCATTCATTCACTTTGTAATAATGTCTACCACCCAGCAGCGAAAACAGTCAGCTTGTTAGCGAGCTAACTTTAATCTTGTGTGAAACAAGCATCACCAGGAAAGTGCAGTCCTGACAGCAAAGGGAAGAGAAAGCCCGGAGAGTTAAGAAACTCGCAGGACAGGCATGAGGTCGCACGGCTGAAAGGCAAACTGAGTGGCTCGGAGGGCAGCTGCAGCTGTGTGTGTGTGTGTGTGTGTGTGTGTGTGTGTGTGTGTGTGTGTGTGTGTGTGTGTGTGTGTGTGTGTCGGCCTGGCTGGTGGCCTGCTGCGACCAGATTACATGTTCACTGTCCCACAGCGGGAGTGGAAGTGAGATGGGTAGGACTGAGTGCTAAATGGCCACAGCTGGGAGCCATGTGGCTGGTCGAGCACTCCAGTGAGTGAGTGAGTGCTGGACCATCAGCTGTATAGTCCAGTGTTTCCAAATTTGCTCAATCACAGGGACTCGCCTTTTCTTTTTTTTTGTACTCAGGCTAACAATGCTATTGACACTTTCATGGTAGCTTGAAGCAAACACATTTTTTTTCAGTGAAAGTGGCAACAGAAACAGCTTATAGAAAATAGGAGTTATTTACATTTTTCGGATATTTGCCGTCTGGGTAAGTCTGGCCAACAACAACTAAACTGACAAAGGGAATCACAACTGATTACTGTAAGAAATGGTATTACAATGCTATATTGTTCCAGGGATGATGATCTATAAAAAAAACATTTAGAAAACTGGTGATGACAGTACTGTGTATTATTGAATAATATCTAGAAAATGTACAAAACAATTATTATAAAAGATTTTTGATTTAGAATCGTGACACCCCTAATTATAAGGCTTTTCAGGTTGATATTTATTCACTATACAGTGTGGGACACTAAAGCGTGTTTCACCGTATAACAGTGTATCACACTGCACTGCAAGATATTATCATAAATCCTAATAGCAAGGCTGCATGCTCAGCTGCATGCGTGTTCATTCATTAGTACAGAATGGTGAACTTTGATGCAACAGCATGAGTTAAATCATGCAGCTATGTGATTTATTATAACCTCAGCAAAAAATAACTTGCTTTACCCTGAGGTTAAACATTTCATTTCCAAAGACAAAATAACTTACTGCATCAGTGAAATGACACATGCTTATTCTGTACTGTACTATAATGCACCTCATTGTAGTATACAGTAGCTCCCTTTTACAATATGCTTTACTCCACTGTATGAACTACTCGAGTGATCTCTGTATTGCAGTGCAGCGCACAGTGCTGTAGCACACATTAAGTAAGACGTCTATTTCGCTAATTTGTGTCTGGAACAGTGAGACGATTGTAAAGAATCAAATACATGTGCCCTTGTCTGGTTCAGTGCTTCAGGGGCCACGAAATGCCTCAAGCAAACGTTAAAGCCTCTGGCAGAATGATTAAAAACCTCTAAGCAACATAACGGGAACACTCATGGAGCTAGCATCAGTTAAAGCCCAACCTTAAAACAATTTACCAAACCACTAATGCTCTTTGTTGCTACAACATTAGGGAAGCAAATCTGGGATGCATTCCAAACAATACTGTTGTTACGTTACACAAAACATGGATCCAAAAAAGTGAATATAAACACTGGGCTATTAAGAGTCTTTAAAAACATTCTTGTCTGACTTGTAACTAAAAAGTGAAGTAGTAAAATAAGTTTTCGTCAGTGAAGAAAATACCAAATAACTCATTAGTGTGGATATTATTTGCAGACTGGCTGAGATAACAAAACTACATTATGGACTCTCAGAAAACCAGCGTTCTGTACTGCAATGCAATGTTCTGTACAGCAACACAGCCTACCTCACTTCTACTGTGGCAGGCTGTGTTGCTGGTGAACTAAATCTAATTAATAATAATTTTACCCTGTCTGCTGTCTGGGCCGGTAACCCTGAGCAACAGTCTACAGCCCGTCTGTACTGTGCTGCGGTCTGGTAAATGATGCTGAATGGCTTCCTGGCACATCCAACACCTATAAACTCCCAACCAAAAAAATAAAACCCAATGTGTTTGTATACTTAGGAGAGATGGAAACATGTGGTTATCAGGACGGGATAATATACCTTTATAGTAATTGCAGGACACAAGTGGTGCAATCATTGAGCTATAAGAAGCTTTCATGTGGCACTTTCATGGTATGTGCATGTATGCAATTTAGTAGGTTTAACATTTGGCCTGCAGCAGAGGAAGAATGTGGCTTGAATGTATTATTTTCTATTTTCTGATCATTTGAATTGCTCTGAATTAAAAAAACTCATTGTTGTAAACCGTTTTCAGCACGAACGTGAAATATACTTCTTGTAACGAGTTCCTCCTAAAACCTTTCAACAGCTCTGGCAAAAATATGCAGAAAGGAGAAACTGAAGGCTAAGGATGGGCCCCAATGGGGAGCCAAGGGCAGCTACTGCAGGTGAACGGTAAAGTACTTACTGTAGGTTGCATAACATATTGTTGATGAGGCATCCATGACGTACTCTGGACCTGAGGAGAAAACACATAAAGTGTGAAATGATGGTGACAATATAACTTTTTCTCAAGCTTAGACAGATCCAAGTTGTATCCCACATAAAGCAATAAACGCTGCTCAAATATTCACAATATGTTCAAATACTCTCGAGTCTGGAGGTTTTAAAGTGATTGCATTGGTTTTAAAGCACCAAAGTGGCTGAATTTTACACAGATTAGGTTGTGCCAAAGAATTACAAAAAATAATTTGAAAGTCTGGAGGCAGCAAATCTCCCTCCTGCCTTCTCATAATTGCCAACAGTATGACTTGTGCATGGAGCCCATAAATTAGGTTCCTTCTCTATTACAATAATATCATTAATGCTGTACCCAGTGCTGTCGCAAGAGGGGTCAGACACTGAAAAATTGGGGGAAAAGACGGCTAGAGAGAACCCATTTCAGTCAGCATATTTAAAAGTAAACAGAAAAGAAAAAGTAAAAGGAATTTGAGAGTGGTCGACAGAGCTTTTCTTTGTTTCAGAGGTATGCCAAGATATTACTAGAGGAAAACAATAACAGAGGCATGCATATTCACAAATGTGGACGGTAAAGTTAAAGAGACGGTGAAACAGTGACAAAGACAATGATCAAGAGACTGTAGGGAATGGAGGAACAAACAGAGCTTTTAGATGTGCTGGAGAGAGGAATTAGACAGCTTGTAGCGGACAAACACACAGGCTGGCCACTGATCCTGGTAAAATGATTAGATTAAACAAAGACAAACACGGAATAATCTGCTATAAGAGCAATCAATCCTCTGTGCCAACCCAAACGCGTGATTTGGATCCACACCTAAACAAAGCTTGATATTCTACAACATGAAGCCAAGTCTGTTTGTTTATACATGGCAGTATTTGTTCTCCCCAGCTGAACGGGACAGCAGATAGACACAGAGAAAGCTTATCTTTAATCACATTATCTTCATGCAAGATGAGGCATGACCATCATGTGATTTATTTAACAGACTATTCTGACTCAAGGCCCCTTTATGACTTTGGACCGTCCCAGACCGATGTTGAGAAATGTGGGGAAATCTTTGGTTGTAAATCAAAAACCCTGGTTTGGATTGTTTTGAGTCCACTCACGGACGATTTAGAGCTTTGTTGGCCAAAGATGCAAATCCCACAATGTGATAACTGCTACGAACCACGTTTGCAAACCTACCAATCGGAATGCAACATGAAACGACACAGAATAAGGGGCGTGGCTTAGGTGTGCGCAAGAGGATGGGGATAGGTGACTGTTCGTTCTAAACAACAATGGCGGCTCCTGAGGAGGTTAGCATAACTGCTACAAAAGCATCCGTTGTATCAGAACGGATGAGTATTTCTTCAGTGAAAGAACGGCACTGAAGGCTTTTCTCGATGGAAAAGATGATTTTGCTCTCCAACCGACTCGCGTCGGTAAAGAGTTTGACTTGACAGATTGTTCATCCAATCACCTGCCAAGTGTTTTTTTTAATTTTTTAAAGTACCTGCCCTTTTCCAAACACTTTCCATTGACTGCTTCTCAGATGGTTCCGCGTGACAAACCATCTGGCGGGTCAGGTTAACGATTTACCAGACATTCATTGCACCATCTGACATGCTTTAAAACTCATAGAGATTGTAAACCTGACTGAGATTAGGCCCATTTTACACACTGTCGGCAGTTACAGATTAAAAAAACGGTTTGCATGGGTAGAACATCACATTACATTACATTACAAAACAGCTAACTAGGATGCTACAGAATACTACTACTGATAAATGGATACACGGAGAATAGAGCTACAGAACTTCTCTACAGTAAAATGTTGGCTGTCGGAACTTCTGTTTCCCCACAATGGCAGAATTGGATTGGATTGTGTGTTGTGGAGGTCAGCGTATTTGGGTTCAAAGTTCAATTTTGTTTGACTTTTGCCGCACAACTTGACAGAAAACCTGTGCCGTGTGCCATTATGGCTCATGCAGCTGCCCGAGAGAGCGCAGCCTCTCTCCCTCCGATGGAAATGATGGTCTATTAAAGAACAATATTGAATCAACCAGACAGCCACAGGCAGAGAGCTATCTGTAGTATTGAATGTAGGGAGGTAACGGATCACAAATGTCACGGTTTGGAGTTTTGGGTCACGCAACGGATCAGCAGAAAAAAAGGAACGTCAATATATTTTTGAGCCATGTTGGCTGATACAAATAGGTTTTGTTGTTGTTTTGTTAAAGCAACTTTTTTTTGTCATCACTGTCACCACTAATATAATATAAACCGCTCTGAGGTCAGTATAAACTGATAACAATTTTTTTAATCTTGTTATTTTGTTATAGCCATCTATAGTGGTTATTAACGTTCATTCCAAATTATTAGGAAATAACTATAACTTATTAACTAATAATTGTTGTTAAAAACTACATTTTACAAGATCATTTTTGAACACATCATGATAATGTAATAAATGACCTACGCTCAATGAATGGAACCTCTGTATGTTAGCCGTTAGCTCTGGTGCTACCATTGTTACTAGCTCTCCTGCTAAATTCAACACAGACTTACTGTTCACAATGTAGCATTATCAGGAATCGCCGACTAAAAAGCATTAATGCTGATATCGGAATGGAAAAAATGGGGCCAGGAACACCGAGGACTTGTCTTGACTGATTTGAGATTTTCCCCAAAGGACCTAAAACCGCTCTGACGGACTGGTTTTGCTTATTGCTACAGTAAGTAGGATACAGCTAGGAAGGAGCAGTTGTTCTATAGCTCCAGCAGGTTCAGTGTGAGCGGATGCTATAATGTGCATGACCTAAGCAGCTCCCTACCGCTGGCTGAACTTCACAGCTTGTGTTACCATTTAAAACAGCCTGTCAGCCAATAAGACAAAAAACAAACAGTCAGAGAGTCAGCCAGTTGGCCAACGACCCATCCACCCAGTTAGCTAGGTAGTAAGCCAGCTAGCCACATATTTAGTCAGCCAGTGAGCCAGTCTGCAGGGCCAGTGATGTAAACCAGGCCACGGCTGGCTGGCGGCACCAGCTGAGATCTTGGTAGAGATCTGGCCTCGGCTGGTTCCCGTCATGTGGATCATCAAAGCTGTTTTTCCAAGAGACAAAGCCAATCATCATTCGAGCCCACGGGAGGCTTGAAAGAACACCAGAACACTGCTGTTGGCATGGTTCATTTGCAGATTCGATAAATCAATGCCATCAAACTAGCAGCTCTAAAAAATATCCACTCAACATAAACATAAAAGAAGGAATGGCATATACTGTCATTTCTATGCAGCTTGAGATTTTCATTACAAAGGCAGTAGTTTCCATCATAAAAGGAAGCGATTTCCTTTTGTCTAGTGTGTGTGGCTGCCTGGCTTGTCTTCTCTTTTTCCTTTTTCCTCCGTCTCTTTGTACTTGAACAGAAGATGAAGGACTCACCTTCCTGCCGTGACTGGCTGAAGGGCAATATTACAGGAAGCGATGGCAGAGCTGCCCGATATTGAAACTGTGAGGATTAATATTCCTCAAAAGCCTGGCCATTGTTTTTGATAAATCAATTTGGGAAGCCTTCCGAGAGCGGATTAGAGACGCGCCCTGGCCCACTTCCCCCCCCCCCCCCCCCCCCCCCACCCCTCCACCGCAGGTACTGGACCAGAGTTTTAATCAAGCGTGCCTCAAAGACGGGCACAGCAACCTTCAGCAACACCCCTCCGCTGCATCGCCACCATTACCACCCGTGCTATCCGTCCTCCTCTCCGTAGTTGTCTCTCTCTCTCTCCATCTGTCCCTTCTATTTTCCCCATCTATCCTTCATCTCCTCTCTCGCGCTCGCTATCCTCGTCTGTCTGTCTCTGCATACCAAACGGAGCCGATGTTAAGCGATAGTGTCTGAGCGAGAGGGCACGGTGGCAGCGCCTCTTGATGTTTCGATTCGGCAGAGGGTGCCGCGTGAAATGCGCGGCGACGGAAAACGGTTAACGCTCTTGACATCTCACACAGCCAATTTTCACGTTCCTGTTCTGTTCTCTTTCATTACTCCACAGATCACAGCCGTGAGGGATGTGGAAATTCACTTTGGAAGAGGAAGCGACTGTATCCAAGTTAGTTAAAAAAACAACCAAAAAAAAACACACAACAACTTTATTGCGTTAGCAGCTTAGGGAGCACAAAAGAGGTCAGGAAACTAGGAGGGAGGAAAGTGTTGTTTTTCATAGACACTTTAATTCATGATGGGTGATTATATTTTTTTTCTACCCTGTCAGCCTTTTTTTTTTAATGCTTGTTTTCTGATGCCTGTTGTGTTTGCCGCCTACGAAACAGATGCCATCGAGCACAGCTGGAGTGGCAGAGAGACGATGAGAAGACGAAGAAGAGAGAACCTCATGCTGTTTTGCAGATCACCCCCTCTCTTCCATCCCCTTACACAAAGCAAACCCTCCTATTACACATACACGGTCAGCAATCTACCCACAATGCAGTGCATTATGGCCCACCTGATATGTGGAAACGGGGGAAGCAGCGATGAAGGGCGTGATGGAGGTCTGTGCAATCATGCGGTTGGTGGCGATGCTGTAAGGCGAGGAGTAGAACCTGAGGAAGGAGAGAGAGGGAGGGAGGGAAAGCGGGGAAGGAGGCAGAGACACAGCAGAACCAGTTTGTCAAATTCATAATAGGTATATAGAACATTATGTAAGCCAGACATTTTGTTACCTTGATACAGAAATGGTGTATTATCTGACAGATATTTGTCTTTACTAAGGTTTCTCTGTCAATAGAAGAAAGAAAAACTTGCAAACTAGAGCGCGCACACACACACACAATCACACACACAATCACACACACAAACACACTGTTGATTTATCCTGCAGCTTGTTCAGGGCAAACACATGGCCTTATATTGTATTTTGAACGGCACATAAAAGTTTCATGAAGTGTCTCATAGCGTTCTCAATTGAAAAGTCGGGTTTTATCACATCAGATTGAGCTTTGTCATCGTATAAAGTAGGTGGTGCTATTTATTTTTATTTTTTCCAATGTGGACTGAATGTGGTTTTAAGGCTACACTGTACCGTGCTTTAAGCAGCACTCTTGTAGGCCGAGCTTTGGGAAAACTCATTGCATTTTAAGAAGCTATAAGGTTTGACATGAGCTGCAGAGAAGCGAGGTGGTCGGCTTTGCTACTTTATCTCATTGCTGAAGGTTTATAGCAACCGAATGTGATCCCCTGGGAGGCTAAGTGGAATGTCCAACAGTCACCTGAGCTGAAGATCATACTGCTGGCTGAGTATATTAGACAAGTTGGGTTTGAAGACTTCTATTTCAAGATGCTGCATAAGCTCTTTATGTTGTGCATTGCATTATATCATAATTCAAATGTTCTGTTTGGAGTCCCGGAGAACCCAGGCCCAATCAAGCTCAAGCTCAACCCAGCTCAAAAAACATACTTAACATTGATTTATCAACTTGATACTACATAACTTAACCCGACCCTCCAGATGTGTGTCACACAGAACCATCTGAAAAGCAGTCATTGGAAACTGTTTGGAAAAGGGCGGGCACAAACATGTGGCAGGTGTTTGGATGAGCCATCTCAAACACCTCAATCAAACTCTTTTGATTTTCCAACGAGAAAAGCTTCTCTCTTCTTTCAATGAATGAATACCCTCCAGTTCTGATATAACTGATGCTATAGCAGCAGCTACACAAACCAGGATGTACGTATGAGCGGACGGACAACCCGACAACATAATACCTCCAGCCATGGCTGTTGCCGTCACGGAGGCATATAAATAGGGATTTTGCAGTCATACATTTTTTTACACATACAGTAGCGAGGTCTGTGAGACTCAAAACGACGAAGAAGTAATACCAAAGTCACCAAAGCACAAGGGATAAGAATTGACTCTGAAATACTGTTCATGCCTTACTTATGAGATGCAGGAATATCTTACAGTGTTATGTCAGTATTTCGTCTTAATATGGGAAAAATTTTTCTTTTTGCTGTTCCCCTTTGAAAGCATAGTTAAATATAATCAAATATTAATGCAAAAATGTAAATTTAGTCCCACAACCACAATATATATATATGTATATGTATGTATATATATATATATATATATATATATATATATATATATATATATATTTATGGGTAATATGCATCTTAATTGTATTTTAAATACACTAATCCGATTTGCCCTGCAGGCCTTCCACCCACAGGGATAGGCATTGGGGTCAGGTGCATTGTCAGCCAGGCAGCAAACAGGGATGTGGGGTCTTGTGGGGGTTATAGCCGGAGAATGTGTAACCGCAGCTGTTGCTACGAGCCAGATCTGTATTCTCAGCAAGAAGTCAAACACTTTTCAGTTGGTGTTAGGACAACCCTGGTTGTCAACAATTCTCAATGTGCAGCCTGGGGGAATAAAGTGTCCGATTTGGGTACCCCAGATTTGCTTCTCTGCTCTTTGCAGATGATGTGGTTCTTTTGGCTTAATCAGACTGCTACCTCCAGCACCCACTGGGGAGGTTTGTAGACGAATGGGAAGAGTGAGAGTCAGCACCTCTGAATCGGAGTCCGTGGTTCTCTGTCTAAAAGCGGTGGAGTGCTCTGGCTGGCTTTGGGAGTGTTTTCTGTCGCCAAGGGAAGAAGTTCAAGGATCTCCGGGACTTGAGGGTAAAATGGTGCGTGAAATCGGCAGGTGGGTAGATGCAGTGTCAGTAGTAATGCAGGAGTTGTACCGGACCGTAGTGGGGAAGAGGGAGCTGAGCAAGAAGGAAAAAGCTTTTCATTTACCGATCGATCTATGCTCCAACCCTCACCTATGGTCACCTATGAGCTTTGGGTAGTAATTAAAAGAATCAGACTGCGGATACAAGCAGTCAAGACTTTCCTCCATAGGGTGGCTCGGCTCACTCTTAGAGATGGGGTGGGGACCTCACACATCCGGAGGGAGCAGCTGCTCCTTTCCATCAAAGGGAGCCAGTTGGGGTGGTTCGGGCAACTGATCAGGATGCCTACTGGGGGCCTTCCTTTAGAGGTTTTCCAACTGGTAGGAGACCCCGGGGTAGACCTTAGCACACACTGGAAGGATCACTGTATATATCTCATCTGGCTTGGGAACACCTCAGAATATCCCCTGGAGGAGCTACAAAACGTAGCAGGGAGGAGGGACGCCTGGACTACCTCGCCACCACGACCTGGCCCCAGATAAGCGGCAGAAAATGGATGGATGGATAATCCAATTTGCACTTGAATTTTGATGCACCAGTAAGCACAGTCTGACAAATATAAAGTGGCATTTCTGTTTTACATTTTCTGTTCAACTGCATTTTTATTTTCTACTTTGCATTAATACATGAATTAAATTGACTATATACTTCTACATTCCTTGCTAGCTGATTCACTTTATTTTTCTGTTTTCTACATTGCATTAGCCCTTGAATAAAACCGACTTCTTTAACATTCCTTGCTACTTAATTCACCCCTTTTCCCTTTTTTCTGGAACACGTTCATTAGGCTTAACTTCTGGTAGAATGTATTACGAGTGAATCATTCCTTACCCAGCAGGTCTGTTGCTTAACACAAATATCTGCGGGATTATAATTTGGCAGATTTGCCGCAGAGGAGGCTTTTACATGGCAGGCTGTGTGTAATGAGTGATGCTATTCATCCAGTTCTTTTTTTTTTGGTTGAGATTGACTCCAAGTCACTGGGGATAAGTGGTTTAGGAAGCGGGGGATGAGGAGCTTCCTGTGAGTGACTGGAGCCAGAGGGAGATAGAGGGGAGCCTCAACACCCTCCTTCCTGCCTCAGTACTGCAGGGAAAAATAAAACATGTTGCCGGGTCATTTATTTCCACAGCGGTATTAAGTCATGACACAAAGACACAGGAACACACACACACACACACACACACACACACACACACACACACACACACACACACACACACACACACACGCGTACACATACATAAAGAGCCAAACAAGCTCACTCAGCTACGCTTTGCTATTTCTCACCCGACACAACCAGTGGAAACCAATATTTTAAGTCCATATACATTTTCCTAATCAAACAGTTACAAAGTGCAGCCATTACATTCATCTTTATGTATGGCAGTTGTATTGACTGGGGCCCTATGAGCCAAGAGGTGAGTGTATTAGATGGTGCCAAGGATGGATTGACTGTCGAGCTCTTACCCATTCTGCATTGCAGCGGGATCATATGTTAACGCCATGCCAGTCTGAAAGAGAGAAAAACAACGACATGCATGATTAATCACAAATCAAGAGAGTCGGATCAGAAATACTAACAAATGACATGAAGCTGCAACAGGAAAAAATGTAGCATTTAAAAAGACATAACATTATCTTTTTTTTTTTTTTTTTACCATTAAAGGAATATCTTAACGTTTTGGATGTGCTTATTCGCCATTTTCTGCAAATTCTTCTGAGAGTTAAATGAGAAGATTAGAAGGTTTTTATATTTAGTTTTGTGTACAGATTAAACAAATGAGATATGCCGTGTTAATTAGTGTCATCTTGTCATTTATGTTTCTGCAAGAAAGCAAATAAGCGTATTTCCCAAAATGTCAAACTACTCCTTTAAGTCTTGAGACAGGTGTGTAAGACCAAACAACGTTATTTTGTTGAGTCACAACATTTCAGTAGTCCTTCCTGACGAAGGTCTAATAACTTGGTCTAAATGGTATTGGACAGGTGCTGGACCGCATTCACCTGTGTGTTACTTTGTTCCGGTTATGTTCTGTATGTCTCTGGAAAATCTGTCGATATCTTCCTGCACCAATGTCACAAACATAATTCGCTGCACCTTTATTGTACTTTGTGTATAACGCGATTTGTACCCTGATTCTCTTTGTACAAAATAAATTTAATCAAATTCATCTCATTTTCAAATTGGAAAAACTGACAAGTGACAAAGCCAATGTGGGGAAAAGCTCCGTCAATAGGACAAAGTGAATTGGTATTGAGGACGCGTCTTTTTCTATTTCAATCACGTACGATCATGTATTTATGAATGAGAGGAAATGAAGAAATGCCCTTTGGAGAGAAAAGGAGTGAGCAGAAAACTGAGTTCTTTGTCTGCTGATGGTGTGTGTGTGTGTGTGTGTGTGTGTGTAAGTGTGTGTGGGGCCCTCTTAGAGTCCAGGAGAGAGACCTGTGCGCCGCAATCCGTCATCTGCATTCCTGAAGGTTCTCTCCCGGAGGAGAGCTAATCCGATTTCTTTTAACGGGAGGCTGCTGAGGACGGCAGATTTCATCAGCATACACACACGCACACTCGCACACACACACACACATCGCATATACACACTCCCTCTTCTTGCCCTTTCTCTCTCTCACTTTGCTCTCCCCCCTTCTCCTTTCTTCCTCCATCATCTTGTGTGCTCTTCCTTTCTCTCCTTACCTTTCCTTCTTCATCCCTCATCTCTTAATCTACCCTCCTCCCGTCTTTCCATTTTTTTTTTTGCCCTTGTTCGTCCAGAGGGCTACCTACACTGAGCTATACTGTTAAGGGAAGAGCAGCTCAGATGAGCAGGGGGGATCAGGGAGCCTGGACCCAAACCTACGACATTGAGCAATCACAGATAATCTATACCGTATATGTGTGGACGCATAGTTAAAAAAGGCTTTCAGAGACATTTCATGTAAAGCTGTAAAGGCCAGATGAAGGGACTCGCATCAGCCCGTGTTATTTAAAAATCGACTACTTTTGCGTGTTTTCACCTTCAGTGTTCAAAGTCCCCGTATGTGAGTGTGCAAAAGTCTTTGTATTTATGCACCGTCTTTAAACTAAATGTGAGATCAAGCCTGCATGTTTACATGTGCGAGTGTTCACATGGGCACTAATAGCGGTGGCAGACGTGACTAGCTGTCTGGTGAGGCTGATATCTCCCTCCATACAGTCTGTGTATGTTTTTCTTTTTTCTGAGCTTGATTTAGAGACTGAAAAAATAAAACCTTGAAACTGTACAGATCCTGCGAACAAATCTTGGCTCAGAGAAAAGCTGCCAGGGACGGACCAGGCCTTCAAAGAGCTCGCTAAAAGAGCATGCTCAAGTATCGAGTTACACTTTCTCACCTCATGCAGTAAATAAGATGATTTAACTGACACTGTCTATGCTCATTGCACTGTGTAATCATTCATATTCATAATGCTTCATAACAATAATCATAACACATTATGAAGAATTTTCAAGTATCATAATACGTCATGATTGCTGGTCAATCACTGACATTTTTGTAACATGGTTAGTTAGTAATACATTATAATCTTTATATAATGCATTCAGTAACGTTTTGTGTGTTCTAGGATAGATAGATATTTTACCTTTACGTAAAACAAACAAGGGCCTCTTAAGGTAACTTACAATCACATTATAATGCATTTCAAAAGAACGACTTCTTGAAGTCAGTCATTAATTCAAGTTTTTGCAAGTTGTGAATAATGCATTCATCTGTGCTCTTGGGTGTACAAAAAGCATTTTGTCTTGTCTAATGCATTTTCAATTCAAATGTGAATGCATTTTACTATACAGAGAGAGCAGCATTAAAAAAACGTGTGTGTGCGTGTTAGCATCCCATGTGTTTAACACACACACCCTAACAAAGGTCGGGTGAGGTCAGCCTGAATCAGGCCCAGGCCGAGTCCACACACACACACACACACACACACACACACACACACACACACACTGACCCACTCCCTCCTTGTATTTTTGCCCTCCATACACAGATTCGCTCTTTATTTATTCTCCCCTCCTTGTGGCCACACACACGAACGCACGCACGCACGCACGCACGCACGCACGCACGCACGCACGCACGCACACACGCACACACACACACACACAAACATCTGTCAGGCTTGCACACAGTGGAAAGCCGGATGTTTTTTTTTCATCTTCACTCATTCCCCTGGAGTAGGTGCTTGAGAAGTGTGACTTTGAAACTTTTTTGTGTGTAGGAGTGTGTGTTAGAGAAAGAGAGAGAGAAAGAATGAACACTCATGGTGCTTGTGTGTGTGTGTGTGTGTGCGGTGTATAAAAATGTGACTAATAAGTTTGTCAGCATGAGACAGCGAGACACAGCACTTTCTAGACTCCCACTTTGGGTAGTTTACAAGAAAATCTGTCATATATCTTTTCTCAATCCTCACCACCAGCCCGCCCCGCAGCACTCAACCCCTTGTAACTCCGGACTGATCGCGCAATGTGTTCCCTCTCTCTTTCCTTCTCTTAGTCTCAGTGAGTCACTCGCTCTCGCTTGCTCCATATGTTGCTGTGGGATCTGGGAAGACTTCAAACGCGGCGAAAGAAGAGACAGAGTGTGACAGAGAGAGAGAAACGGCAAGAAGAGGAGAGTGAGAGAAAGAGGCAAAAGCAGAGTGAGATATACTGTCGAGATAGAGAGGGGAAGAAGGTAGAGAGAGGCGTGGAGAAAGAGGGAGAGAAAGAGGGAGAGAAAGAGCGAGAGAGAGAGAGAGAGAGAGAGAGAGAGAGAGGCATGGCTGCTTCTCCCCTTCATCTGCCTGCCACGGGGAGCGAGGTGAAGAATGGCCTCAGCTCTGATAAACGGACTAACATGTGATGCCTATCTCCCATCTACCCCCTGCTCTGCCTGCACAGGTGATCAATGACCACAAGGATGCACGCACACGCACACACCTACACACACACACACACACACACACACACACACACACACACACACACACACACACACACACACACACACACACACACACACACACACACACACACACTTATGCTATCCTCATAAGGGCCTTTCTAATGGCTCTAATAGGTGTAAACGCATGCAGAATGGAATCGGAGGAACCAGATCATTGGAGGAGGTCTGACTTGCATTGTGATCAGATCTCTAAAAGGTGTGAATGCAAAGTGTAAGGAAGAAATCTGTTAATGGTCACTCGACTCTTTCTTCTTTTTGCTGAGGCAAAAAGCTACAGTTGACCCCCGTCTTCTTCAGCAAAGGACAACAGTAGTCCACTAGCTTGGCCTACCGAATTAGGATATTGGCATCCACGATTATAAGAATGCTTATGAATACCAAGTGTGAGTGCAAAAAGGCCTACTGCGCGACAAAATGCCATTATCCAGATAACATATCAGATTGCATGCTAATACCAAGTCTAAATGAGGTCTAGTCCTTTAACCTGGATGTTTACAGACTCTGCTACGTGCTTAGCATTACTCCTTACGCTTAACCTTATTCTTTCAACTGATAAGATACACACATGTAAGATATAATGTTTCTTTTATATATGTTGAGATGAATTGGAGATAAGGCTCTGTATATTTAGGCCCAACACATGTTTATAATGACAAAGCCAAGCTGTCAGTCACTAGACCTTCAGCAGTACTAATCCCTGAGCTCATAATGACATCAAATAGCGCCCACCTGGGCTGTGTAATGCACATACACATGGGAAACGCTGTTCACAAAACACTGATGATGAATCAATACAGAAAAGCAGTTGAAGTCTGCAGCGAGTTTTCTTTTCTCCGTGTTTGATTTTGCCGCACTGGCACTGTGTCTCGAAATGTGGTAATGTTCCCGAAACACTAAGTTATCGACCACGTGTTTCGGAGAAGAACATGCAATGGGGTCGGGACACTGTTGGAGTAAAAATGTGAGATGGACATGGAGGGGAGGGGGATAATGCAGAGGAGGGATCTCTCTCTTACTGAGACAACTCTAAATGGAGGTGGAAACACAAATAGGCAAACGCAACCTTCGAGTATAAAAGTGTGTTCAGACAGAAAGCAAAGCCCAAACAGCTTTAACACATTTAACACTGTGTGCCTCTGCCTATTGAAGGTTAGCTTGTAGTTTCATTCATTTTTTCATGATGATGAAAGCTGAAATCATATTGATAGCCAGTGGGACTAAATGCCTATGTGTGTAAGACCAACCCTGTCTGCTTAAACTTCCAATTCATAATAAATGAACAGATTGTGGTTATTTTGCTCAACACAAAGAGGAAACTCTTATACTTTGAATATATTTATATTGAATGTACAGTATCTGCAAACTGCTCACTGCCACTGAACATCCCTGCAATGTGTTCACTTGTACTGTTGACCTTTAAATATGATTAAGTGTGATTCAGAACTTCAGGGTTATATTGAGGCAACTCAAAGCACTTAACCTTAGAGAGAGGTTGTGTTCTTGATTGAGTATCAGGAAAGTCACTGGTGACCTATAACGCGAGGCAGGATGCATCTACTTCTTAAATAGTAAATCAAAACACAAGCTTCTCCTAAACTTTACCAAGTCTCCTGCTGTAGTTGCCAGGTCTCAGGTCTTAAAGAGAACGTGAAAAACATTTTCAGTGCCTGTGCACATACGTTTGGGTATCAGGAGTGGCTACCAACCCACAAACTGTGAAATAAGACAATCTGGTCAGTTTTTCGTGGCCTGTGAAGATGTGATTCATCGAGCCATGATTCAGATCTGCCTTTCCTTCCTATGTCACATGCAGGCTCATTAGAATAAACCGCCCCCCCGATTTGAGTATCTCCTCCCACGACTTCAGAACTATCTTTGCAAATGTGCGCCATATTTTTCTCGCAAGCCAATCAGAGCACACTGGGCTTTTTAGGTAGTGGGGGGAGCTTAGGTGAAAACGTGTGTTTTACGTTCGGTTGAGACTGGTGGGATAATGTGTAGACATCTATTGACTGAATTGACATATTTCTGTTAGCACATCACACATCAACAAGCAGCAAACTCACCGCCCAATACAGCTGCTGAACTGCTCGTTAATGCAAATATCTAATCAGCCCGTCACGTGGCAATCACTCACAGGCATGTAGACGAAGCATCAGAACGGGGAAGAAAGGTGATGTAAGTGACTTTGAGCGTGACATGGTTTGTTGGTGCCAGACAGGCTGATTTGAGTATTTCAGAAACTGCAGGTCAATTGATTTTCACGCACAACCATCTCGAGGGTTTAGAGACAGTCGCCGGTGGATGTTATCACGAGAGAAATTATGTTTCCTCCAGAACGTGTTTGGAAAAGCAAATTAGTGGTAGTAGTAGATGTATGACACGGTGCGCAGCTGTTTTAAGTTTCAAAAGGTAGTATGTTTAATGTAGAGGAGGTACGGGGCGGAGAATAAATGAAACAAAGGACAAAATTAGTGTTTCCTCCAATTTGACAATGTAGACATTTCCCTTTGTCCTCATCATACACACACACACACGCGCACGCACACACACATACATCCACGGTCATCTCACTTTACCTCCAGTCAACTGAGCTGACCCTGTTACTGTGTGATAGCCGGCGAGGAGATGTAGCAATACAATTTAGGTTAAACACGCTTCGCTGGCTTATAGGTGTAAGCTGAACATGTGATGGACAGACCGACACACACACACACACACACACACACACACACACACACACACACACACACACACACACACACACACACACACACACACACACAGACAGAGCATGTGTTTTCTGAAGGACAAACATTTCATCTCTCCTGGTCTCATCTACCTTGCAGTTTCAGCACAACTGTCAGCCTCACTGAATGTGTGTGTGTGTGTTTGTGTGTGTTCACTCTATTCTATATAGTCCAATCGGAAGCACTCCTCCACCCGTCTCCTCTGTGTGTCCTTCCCAGTATAGCTGGTTGGTAGCCTACAGTATGAAGAGACTTTAACCTTGCCTCCACATGTTGCTGATGAATATGTTACCATAGCACTGTATCCAATTCCTGCTTTCTGATGTATGGCGGGAATATACGTGTTCAGTGAGGCGTTCGGCTTGAGATGCAATTTACGTGACAGCGCCTATACATCCGGGGGCAGTTTGATCGATATCTGGGGTACTTTTCTTTTCTTTCTTTTTTAACGGCTCCATAGCTTAGAGTAAATACAAACGACAGGCAGTAATGGTTTACATAAAGCCAGATGTTGGCAACTTCTCAAGTGGCCTTGTGAGCAGGGTGGGGCCTGGTATTAGAAATACCATTACCTCAGACGGTAATCGCCTTGTCATGATGGAATGGAAAGAGTTTGGCCGACTGAGATTTTTTGGCCATACCTGGGTCTCCTGTCGATCAGTTCAAGAATAGATGTTAAGGAAATGATGTAAAATTGTGAAAAATGGGGTTGTTACACCTGTCTCAATGCTAGAGAGGAGAGGCAGGGGTTAGGGTGTGTCCAAAAGCTCACGTAAATGGACTTTGTCATAACAATAGTTTTGTTGAATTGTAAATGATGGTTTGTCCTTAATGATTATTAATATTGCTGTTGTGGCACACAACAAATTTAGTTGATAATTTATCATATTCTTGTCAGGTGATCCTGAAAAAAAATCGACATGTTGAGAGATGACGGCTCATGCATTGGTGTAACATCTTAAATGGTAAACAGACTTTTCAGGAGGAGCCGGGGATCCAAGCGCCCATCAGTGGACGACCCGCCTTAAACCCCTGAGCCACAGTTGCCCTTGCTCATCTTACCTCGCCTTCTCTGTGCCACGGCCTCCCGTTCTGAGGGTACTTGCTCTGGCTCTGGCGTTTCTTCTGCCCTCCGTCGGCAAATTTGCACAGCAAAGGCTCCGTGGGAGCTGCAGAGAGAGAGAAAGAGAGAGAGAGGACAAAATCACATTAGGAGGACTGCATCCTGTGACCCATCAGAGAGACAGAAGCTCTTTTGAACTGGGTCGCATTTCTCTTCTACCATCGCGTCTCTGTCCCCCCCCCCCTCCACCTCCCTCCCCTCTTCTTTCCTACGGAGCTCCTAGAAAAATTCCCAGACTGACGATGTTGGCAAGCTACCCGCGCTACCCCCGGCCTGGGCTGGCAGCCCATGAAAGAGCATTGCAGGGTATTGTTGAAATAATAATCACAGTAATCGCTCTTGTAAATACCTCTGAGATGGTAATGCAGGACCGCTCTGTCAGCCCAAGCTTCTTTTTTTCCTCTAGAAGGCGTTCCTGACGCGTAATCCCTCCGTGTTTCACTTTAACAGGCATTTTCTCTTTTAATTGAAATATTATGCCTTTTTTTTTCTTCCCCCCACTCCACAACCACCAGTGCAAGCGTCTCACTGGGCTCTGCTGTTTGAGCGGAGGCTGTCACAGATAGTAATGTGGCTGTTCTCTGAGTAAACACTGAGGGCATCCTAAATCGTGAGAACAAAAGTAACAGAGGATTCACTCATGCCCTCGCTACAGAGCTGGCAAGTGTCTATCATCAGCCGGCAGGAAAACATGACGTGAAATAGCTGTTAATTAATCTAATAAGAATAATTTAAAAAAATCTCTCTGTACTGCAACCTCATCCAAGCCGCCTCTGTATCAACAGCCTTTTGTATTCATGATTGCTGATAACAGGTTGATGAAAGTGTTGCGATGACCTACGCCGCCATGAATGTAACTTCTCAAAGGGCACTTTCTCACACTAGAGCTGCAGGTGAGCACTGACAGAGACAAAAATGGATTCAGGTAGAGAGAAAATGTAGCGAATGATGAAAGAAAGGCTCAATGAAAGAGAGTGAAAGGAAAAAAAAAAAAAAAGCAGATAGGAAAAAAGCTTTTCTCATGAGAAACTGTCGGCTCTCTTGGCCGGGGATCTGGGGGTCTTAACATTGTCCGTCCCCCTTTCCAGTCTGCGTCAGCGAGATCGGAATCTCTTTTAGAGGCAGACTGTGGAGCGATGAGAGAGGGGAATGGAGACAGTTGGACCAACTAAAAGAAACAGAGGGTGAGAGAAACAAGTCAGAAAAAAAAACGGGAGGAGAGTGAAACAGATAAGAGGAACAGGTGAGCGACCGTGGGAGAAACAAGGGAAACGGAGTGAGAATCTACAGCTACAGAGGATCAAACGCTCTGTTCCTTGTGAAGGCTGCACAGTTCAGCAACAGTACAGCGCGCACCAAGCTTGTCCAAACACCTGAACCGCCGCTGCCCTGCACCTGGTGGCTTAGAAGGGACCCGACGGCCCTCCTGTCATCACGTCCGCATTACAGTCCTGGCAGCTCGCGACACGGCCGCTAAGTGACGACACAGGCAAACTGTCTGAGGCAGAGGCGAGCAACGGGAACTTTCATCACGCCGTGCCGGAGATGACACCCACAGTTAGAATTGTTGATGGTTTAATCCCCGCTCCCAGATGTTTGGAGGCGCTTGGGCCTTGATAATATTGCAGCATGCACAAGACAGGGGAGAAAGACGTGGTGTCGGGATCAACAAGGTAGTGAGTGACGGCAATAAAACAAGCTGGAGTGAACTTGTGACGAGCGAGTGTTCCAGTCCAAAGAAATAATTAGGGTGTTGATGAGCTAACATGATAATTTGTCGATTAATTTACATTTTCTGCCACATTTGAGGGAATTATTTTGTAATTACACTGTCTGGGAGGGACGTGGCACGAAAGAAACGCAAACAAACTCCGTCGAGAAAACAGAAATGTGTTTATGTGGCTCGAGGGTCTACAATGGGACCAAACTTTTCAGAGTCAGCCCAGGAGAATGTTGCCGGGGAGGGAGAGAGAGAGACGCTGCAGAAGAAAAACAACAAAAGCTCTTCCAAACCTCTCCTCTGGCACTTTGAGAGATAATTAGCAATTGGAGAGATTTGCCGAATCTGACATGGAGCACGCTGACGTTACCCCCGTGACTGCATCCCCAGTTCCCACAGCGAGCAGGCCAATTTGTTTAAGACCACGGCCCAAGATCAACAGCCTCATACCGCCACGCCCGCCCTGTGATCACACTCACCCCTCCGTAGCCCCGACACACACACACACACACACACACACACACACACACACACACACACACACACACACACGCACACTCTTAAAACCGCTCTGCTACGACCCTGGAAAGCACGCAGAAATACCCACAGACACATAATGCTAACTGCTGCCAGCCTAAAAACCTTTCTTAGACCTCTCGCCATACAGCGTCATCACTGGCACAGCCCAGAATAAACTAGGCTACTGGCTGTTCTTACTAGCATGCTGATGCTGCGTCTTTGGGAAACGAGCTCCAAGTACAACACATTTCACACTGGCTGCAGTATGTGTCGTAGGAGGCCGCTTAAAAAAAAAAAAAAAAGTTGCCTTATGAACCAATTCGCTGCCCTTTAATGGTCCAAAATCGTGGGAAAAACACATAAAGACCTTTTGGTCAGAGGTCAACAACTGCGCTAACAAGGTGCTCTTCGGGAACACCTAATTGTATTTTTTGTGGGTTGCCGTAGAAACTGGTAAACACGTTAACGAGGGGTGACCGCAGACATGCAGTACGCACATGCATGTGTGCCAGATAAAAACTCACGGACACGCACACAAAGTGCTAGACGCTTCAGCGAGAGGAAGATGCCTCATGTGATCACAGCCGCCTCGGCTCAACCACACTCCAGACTGCGCGTTTGGCTCTGAAGAGACAGTCAGTGGCTTTCTGCCCATCAATAGACACACAAGCACCCAGCAAAATGAACCAACGAGTGCATGCAGATGTACTTCTGTAAGACATAGTGCAATTACAATAGCCTTTTAAATTGAGGCTTGCTTCACTTTTGAGTGCAGCGTTGCATAAGTAATCGTTGCTGTTACGGCATCTGGGGGAAATCAGCCCTTTGTCTGCAGAATAACAGGCAGTGCAGCGAGACCACCAGATCTCACCATTCCTTTTCTTCATGGTATCTGCAGGTGTATGCTCCGGATGGCCCCGCCAGGCCCGCTGAATAACATCTTCATCCGTGAATGCAAATCAGCACGTGCATTAAAACGCATCAGTGTCTGCACGTTGTGCAATCATTCTGCTGCTCGGAATCAGATTGCACATCTGTTTAGCCTGAATGGTGAAGTCAATGCAGGAATGCCCCCCGAGCTGCAGAAGGAGCAGGGTAAAAGGGTTTCAGTGAAACAGCCAGCTTTTTCACCATCGAGATGGTTACAAAAGAGGCTTCTCACAAAGACTCGCAGGGCAAACTGTGCTGGCCTTGCTTTGGTCTCGGTCTGTGCAAAGCCCTGAAGAGGGTCGAACAGAGGCAGCTGTTCGGCCACTTGTACCAAAATGTGTCAGCCTGAAAGGGCTTCAGAGAAAGGAAGCTTTCCACTTCTCAATGACAACTTTGGTAAAAGGTTCAAACAGGTTTCCTGGCTTGAAGTTTCCTGAGCTCAGCGTCTCCGAAAAGTCATTCGGGTGGCTCGCTGTGTTTCACTGCAAGGGCGTGTTTGGAGGGAATCGAGAAAAGGAAGAAAGAGGACAGTATTTTATTGGAACTCTGCGGCACTCTGACGCTGCTCGGGGGGATCTCTAATTGGATCAACAACTGTCTGATTCCCATCAGCCAGCTTGACCTGTCTGCCCAGACTGAGGAGGCTGTGTCTTATGGGAAAGGGAGAGAAAAAAAAAAAAAGAGTGGGAGGGAGAGAGAGAGAGACAGAGGCAGAAACAATGAGAAGGAAGGCAGCACAAGGGACAGTGTTCTAGAAATAGATAAAGATGAAGTAGCCATGATATGAAAAACATATTACAAGTGCACAGGATAAACAAGAAGGCACATTGACCAAAACTACCGCGGCATATATATATATATATATAGTCGCCATTTTCAGAGTCAAACGGGCGAGCTCAGAATGGCCGCCAACCGGGAAGGCAGGCGGCAGCAGCTACCGCCCTACGGGGAGGGCTTTGACGGATCCCAGTCGATAGCTCTCACAACTGCCATGCTGGCCTCGCATCCTTCAGCGCGGAAATGAAGACGGTCCGCCAGCCGTTTTGCTGACAGGGACGGCACACACGGCTCAATGACACGGCCCGATAAATGGAGAGGGCGCTGAGAGGAGAGCGAGACAAAGAGGGAAAGGGAGATAGATGGAAAGGTGGATACGGTGTCATAGAGAGGCAAAAAAAAAAGACTCGGTGAGACAGTGACGGAAAGAGACGGAGGAGAGAGGGACTCGGCGATGACAAAAGTGACAGGCGCCGTCCAGTTTTCCCCCTCACAATCTATATACTATATAGAAGAGTGAGTGAGATAAGTATAGGGAGAAGGATGTCAACAACGCCCTCGCTTCTCACTCTGCATCCGCTACACATGCTCTATGGCTATTGATCAGCCTTCGCTCAGCCTTTCCCATAGAGGGCTCCTGCAGCATGCCAGCCGGTACAAGCCTGAGATGATATTATGGATTACGGGAAAGGATGTGGAGGGAAGAGCCCGGGATGCGGGCGGTAGAAGCCTGATCGATGAGCTATTGCGCACTTAACAAGAGTAATGTTTTGTAGGGAGTCTCTGACATGCTAATCCATCTCTCACTCTCTCCGTCCGTCTCCCGCGATCACATCGCTCTCTGTCGTGGTTATGTGCTGTTGGCCCTTCTCTCTCCCCATTTCTTTCTATCTATCTATCCATCCATCCATCAATCCATCTATCTCTTCATGCGCCGCTGTGCAGACTCTGATCCAAGACCAGATTCAGACAAATAAAGCTGATGGATGAGATGAGGTCCACGTGTGTCTGGCAAACAGTCCGTCTAAAATGCGGTAGACTAACTACATTTGACTGAGCCCATTTTATGGCGGTGGGAAAGCAAAACACGCGAACATAGCTTTTAGCTAGTCCTGGAATACAGAGACATTTTTGTGAAACGGTCAGAGAGATAAGGTGAAGACCACTCCGCATGAGTGCAGCTGGAATTATTTGATCAGATGAAAATATTGGTTGCGCCTCTGAGCACAGAATGAATCTGCAGTTACAGTAAATGTGTGAGCAGCAAGTGCAGCGCCAAACAGGCGGTGGGTTTCCAGCTGCTAGCCAACTCCCGTGAGACGAGCTCTGAGGTACAAGTTAAACGAGAAATTCTTTTCCAGCTTAATCAGCTAATTTCGCTTGTAGTTGCCATGGTGAGAAAACAAACGGCTAAAAACGACAGAGCTGTGTGAGTACAAGCTAGCGCATGTGTGTTGGCCAGCTATAACAAACCCCCATCCATTTATTGAAATAACATTTATACAAACGGACAGTCCTCGCCGCATTGATTCCAAATTGCATAGTTTAGTGTCGCTGGTTCCTGCAGTCAGCTGCAATTTTAAAGTGGCCAGTGGCAGATGTTTCTAATGTTGAACCCACACATGCTGCTCCACAATGCCAACATCTTCTCAGTATCAGCGGCGGCTTTACACAGCTGGCCAGGGTGGCAATTACAAGAAGCCGCACTGTGGTCGCTTCAGAATTGTAAAGAGTATAGTATGAGATTGAAAACACTATTTGCGGAGTGGATTTGAAATAAGATCCCAGCTAAGAAAACAAGTACGATGTGTAGCCGCCGACGTGACGTCAATACGTCACAGGCCAGCAGTGAGACTGGCTGTCTGCTTCAGAGACTCATTCTAAAGGTCTTCATTGCGTTTTCATCGCTGGACGGATGAAGACGCATTTAAAACTATTTCAGTTGTCTTTGATTTACAGCCGGCTGACTGAAATTCTTCATACATTAAATACATGAGCCTCTTTTTTAAGAAGATAAGCTGTTGATTTGTCTCATTTCTCTGCTGATCTGATTGGATTGAAGAGTCTGGGACAATTACAAATATTAGGTTGGTCTCCAAATCATGTATAATAACTGATGTATGCATTCTGAGATCACGTTTGACACATTTTTATTTACGTTGCTCCTAACTATGGGCAGAGACCCTTTTTTCTTTGACATAGTGGGTAAAAATGAATGGCCGTTTGCAGTTAACATCCATGTCTGTCCAAGATCACGTCATAATTTTATCCTCTTCGACATTTGTGTGAATTTGTCATAAAATTCATCTTTAAGTCCAAATGGATGTTTTGTGCCAAAGACCTTCCCTTCAGGTGTTCCTGAGATATCACGAGGATGGATCGTACGTCGGCAGGTGCGGACGACCCGACAACATAATGCCTCCGGCCACGGCTGTCACCGGCGCGGAGGCAGAAAGAAATCTCAGCCAAATTCATACTGATGACTTAGTGTCCGTCTTGCATTTTTGCTTATGCTGCCACTCCATTATCAATATAAAAGTAACATAAATGTACGACAATGTTGCAATAACCAACTCTCCAATGAAATGAACAAAAAAGAAAAGGAAAGAGACTTCCCTCAGACAGTAACAAGAAATACTTGGTTCTCTTTGGCCTTATGGCATAAAACTGGTGGTGGTCGGGCCGTGGAGCTCTCTTTCCATGGCAAACCGTCTTGGCTGTGGCAGACGGACTAAAGAGCAGCTGCTGGTGTGCTTTGCCTGTGGGGGTTGACGCCTGCTTCCACTGTCTGTGTCGCTGCCTGTGTGGGCAGACAGCGCAGCCATCTCTGTCCCGGTTAGCAGAGTATTATAACACTGCCAACGCCTCCAGTGACCCGTGAAACCTCCCATCCATAGAGATGAATCATACAGATGGGGGCTTTGTAATTCAACAGAACTGCCCGTCCACCAGACCTACGGCAAATATCTCTCGCTATATATGACACTTAAATCGGTTTTGCGCTCTCCGAGTACACCTCAGAAGACGCGATGAAGTCTATGTTCTATAAGCGCGGGTTTCGTATTATTATCGCCACGGTTTCATTATTTACATCAATCACTCTTACTCAGCTTTACACAGCTTCGACATTATGTTGCAGCAAAAATAATTTAGGTTTATTTATCAAGAACAGATTTTGCTGATGGTGTTCTCCAGCACCGCACTGCTTTACATTCATAGAGTTACACAAATTCACACTCAGAGTGCATTACAAGCAGCCCTCTGTTGTCGGCCAGCATGAGACTCAGAAGACAAACTGGATGTTAGGTGCGTTGCTAAACGATACCTTGCCTCTCGTACAATTTCCCAGATGGTCCCGGGATTCTAAGGAACGATTTGTTTTTGTTATAAGTAGGGTTAGGTAACCTTTGGGCTGCCGTCGACGGCAAATTGATAATGGCGTTTGAACAGAGGCGGAAAATATGCTTTGAGCCGCAAGCACAAGAAAGCCACATCAGTTAAGAGAAGCATGGTGAGGCACAAAAAAAAAAGGCAGTGTGTTTGTTAACTAGGTTTCCACCGGAGGGGCTTCCAGTAACAACGGTATGGACAGGAAAGAAAATGAAATTACAGCACAATAAATGAATTATCAATATAGAGCCCTCGATAGTGTATCTGAGGGGGATCAATACGCCACAGCCACGGCTGCGATGTGGGCCGAGGGCGGAGGGCAGGCCTATAGCCGAGGGACCAGCCAGATCAATAATGTCACTGGGGGTGATTGACGATCAATGCCGCCAGTGACGTTGATTTATGATCAATGAAAGCGGGGCACCGGACTAATAAGGGGAGAAGGGGCAGAGGGGGGTGATGCGAGGAGGGGGGGTGGGGCCCTCCCCTTTACTGTAACTGATTGGGGATCGATGAAGAGTGGCACCGTGGCTGATTAGGGATCAGGTGACTCTGTGGCGGAGGAAGGCAGCTTTGCGTGAGAGGATTTGGTTGGCTGCGTGGAGACCAGCCTGTCTGAGCCGAGCGGAGCTGCACAGACTGTAATTAAAGCCGCGCTGAAAGGAGCTTTCCACTGGTTGATAGAAGCTGCAGGTGCAGCTCTCTTTGCTCTTTCGCTGTCAAAAGAGCAGCCCTGCGCACACACACACGCACACATACATAGTCTATCCTTACACACTCACAACCAAAGACAGCACAGGAAGGGCTGCACTATGTTTCTGCCATTCTCCCCCATAAAAGTTGAATCTGTTACTCAACATCCTCCGTCTCTTTTTGCCTTGTCTTCTCACACTAGCGTTGCTTTATGGGGTTCTTGCTGCTATAACCCAAAGTGTCATTGTTGGAAATGATGTGTTGAAAGTGTAACTGTCAACAGATTTTAGTAATTACTGCTACTGAACTAACAGATGCTATGTTGTCACTTTACATTTTTTTAAACTCTCCTTGTTTTATTTTGATTTGAAATTAGATGGGATGTAGGAGTATATTATTTTTATGGAACATTAAGTGATCCCGTCAGCCTGATCTCCTAAAAATGACATTCCCATAGAACAAAAACTGCAA
>NW_027176329.1:11113384-11155884 GCF_023349555.1 Cebidichthys violaceus | reverse complement strand
GCAGGATGGAGAGAACAGAGAGCTGGCAATTACCAGACTTCTCGCTATATATACTGCAATCCTGGCCAGCTCTGCTCTGCTGTACTCCACTCTGAAGGCTGTCTCAGGGCCAAGCTGGAGGTAATGAAAGCAACACACTCCTAATGGACTATTGATGTGTGTGTGTGTGTGTGTGTGTGTGTGTGTGTGTGTGTGACGGGAAGGAGTGAGAGAGGCTCAAAGAACAAAGGTAAGAAACAGAGACTAAGAATTCATTCTGTTGGCGTGTCGGAGTGCTTTCCTTTTTCTGCGTCGTCTGTGTTTTCGTGCAACTGCAGAAAGTGTGCATCCATGTCTGCGAGCTACTGTAAATCATCTACATAAGCTGAGCAAAAGCAGCAGAAAAAAACCAAAAAAAAAAACACAGGCGTGATCCAATAACCACGGTGAGCAGTGCTGCCAGCCGAGGGAACGGAGACAGACAGAGAGACAGTGTGTCTGAGACATGAGGTCACTCCGCAACCAGGTGTGTTTCCATCGTCCTTCAGCTCAAACACCAGCAGGCAGCTCTCATACCAACACGCTCGTATACAAAAACATAAATAGCTCTAGGTGACAAAAAAAAAAAAGAAAAGGAAAAATTGGCAACTCTGACACTGTTGCGGTGAGATTCATCAAATGGAACGTGTCCCACACCGACTGATCGTCCATTGGCAGAGCACATAGGTGTGTACGCATTTTTTGTTGTTGTGCGTCTCTGTGTGTGTCCCCTTACCCCGCTGGCAGGCGGTCGGATGAATGAATGGGCGTCGACTCCTGGAGGGCCGGTGGCGCTACAGAAATAACTCTGCTGACCACAGTGACCTCTGCTCGTTCCCACAGCCCGCGTCCTGTTCTAATGGAGGCCCGTGCTCTATTTCGGGGGCGGCAGCTAGATTTATCTCACTGCCCTCTGTGTCCCGGGGACGCTGACAGTGACGTGGTCGGGTGTAACTGATGCCTGCTTCCCTGACGCAAGCACGCAGAGGATACAATTAGTCTTGAGGTCAATTCCGGTCGGTCAGATGACCTGGCGGAACCTCACTATTTCTCCTCACTTTCAAATGTATACCTTAAAACGTGCTACAGTGGAAAATACAAAGCTGTAAATGATCTTTCTTCTTTTTCTTTTTTTTGCAATGCTGTAACTGATGAAAGGTGCAGGAGATAGAGAGGAGTGAGCCACAGAGAGCAAGCCTTCTGAATTGCTTGCATACCACAGAGACCTTGGAGCATGATTATCCTCCTCAGCAAACTTAATCTTCATTCTGCAGGACTGGCCGGCTGGCCAAAAGGCTATGAGCTCAGTGACCTACTGTATCTGCTGAGAGGCTGAATATTACAGAAATGCATCGCCTCGGGTCCTGTATTAGATTAAGATGACTGATGGTTAAAAACCTGGAATCTAGGGGCCTGCGAAGACAATGTGTGCATCTCAGGACTTCATTCCTTGGAGTGGTGGAGAGCCCAGTTAGCTCTGGGGAGAAGTATAAAAAGAAAAACACAACTTTTTTTTGCTTATGACTGTAAAGTTGGCGGAGTGAGCTCCTGATCTCACCAGAATATAATTCACAGGAAAGAAAGGTATGAGAAACGCTCCCAAAGTCCTAAACAACTACTGTGCAAGACATTCAACCAACAATTGGTGCACAGCTGTGTTTCAGTGGGCAGAGCTTGACGGTAGCAGAAATAAAACAATCTATGACTTTGCTCAATAAAACAGCAGTGTTGTGGTACTCCAGATTGGTCTTGGTCCAGACCACTTTTTTGAAGAAGTCAGGGATTTTCATTTGATCTTGTCACGGTCTGAGGAATGTGGATTTTATTTCAAAACCACAATTGGGAGGACATCCCTATGTTGCCTGTGCATTGTCTGATTTATGTCTGAACGCATCACGCAGTGTGGGACTCACACTGGTCTGGTCTTGGTCTTGTCTTGACACACTCCGGTCTTGATCGTGACTTGGTCTCTGTTTTAGTGGGTCCTGACTACAGCACTGAAATACGGCAGATGAATGTGTGATTAGCCGTCAAACTCATCGATCAACATGTTAACATTTGCTAATCAGCACCAAATGACCTGATCTTCAGCACTGGAGGAAACGTTTGGATCACAAATGTTTGTAAAAAAAAAAAATCGTGACTTTCCATTCAATGGCCAAACCCACACGCCATGGTGGCGCCAGAAAAAGTCGGGATCACCAAAGTCATTAAGATTATTAATGTGGGGATCATGAATGTCTGTATAAACTGTAACTGTGATCCAACAAATAGTTGCTGACAAATTGTGTGGACCAAAAAGGGCTGGAAAGACAGAGCCATAGAGCTAGTGCTGCTAAAACCAGCAATGACGCAACACTTGAGAGAATGTATTTTTAATTGCTGGGTGTATTATAAATGTATGCACATATTACATTCAACAGCATTTTTGGAACAAGGCCCAATAGGATTTCTAAGCCAACCATGTCGCTGCTCCACTTCCACGGGAAAATACAATAACTGTGTTGTAACTGTCTGCTGTCCACGCCGCGAGTGAATCCGCGGCACAAAAGAAATAAGAACACATCAATGACACGGCTGAATGCGTATCAAACAAAAGAGGAGAGGAAAAATGTTCTTCATAAATAAAAGCGGCCTCAGGTGCTCATTTTGCTCGCACTAATATTGTGTGCACTCAGCTGAATCCAGTTACATAGATGAGCATCAGGGAGGGGGAGAACAGGAATGTGCGCGATGCCGAACGCACAGGATGGCGAGCGGGGAGGAAGGGAGGGAGGACGTGCGGGGAGAGTGAGCGATGAAAGACAGCGGCGGCAGGGAAAGATAAGCGAGGGAGGGACGGATGAGAGAGCACAAAAGCAAGGACAACAAAAAGTGTGAGGAGAGATGGGAGCAGGGTGAGGAGGGAAAAAGATAGAAAGAGGGATCAACACGGTGGACAGCTGGACCGGGGTCACGGGGGTCTCGCTCAGGAAGCGGTCGCACGCGGCCAATGTCATCCTTTCATCTCTGCAGATGCAGCAGCCTAAACTTTACTCAAATTTAACCTTCCAAAAGCACGGGCTGTTCCAACTTTCACTCCTCTGCTTCCCTGTGCCACCCATCACTTTCTTCCCCTCTCTGCCCTTTTCCATCTGTTCTCTTTTATCTCCCCCTCTTATTCCTGTCACATTTCCTCAGCTCCTAATCTGTTTCTTCCCATTGCCCTCCCGCTATATTTCTCTCTATTACCCTCCCTCGTTATGTGTCTTTTCCTCGTGGTGACTCGCCTACATTCGGTCTCGCTCCACATTAGATGTGGTTGAGTGGAGAGCAAAGTCAATTGTTCCTGCCTAAACCCCTCCAGGAGCCGGGGCTCCTCTCCTCTGCCTAAGCAAACTTTGAAGCCAATCAAAGGGCTTTTATTATATTCTGTGGAAGGGGACTGCAGCAGGTGAACGCTTTATATTTCAGCGACGGATCCACTCACACCGGGGTTCCTCTCCCCGTCTCCTCCTCTCTGCGCTAACCACCGGCTCCGCTCATGATTGATACAGTTCAGCGGCAAAACAAACAAAGCGTGACAAATCCAGATTATTGTCTGTGGGCGAGATAAGGTTATAATGAGAAAGTGCATCGGGGGAAATTGATCCTTTTTCAGGAAGCTGTCTGATTTACTGGGGATGCCAATAATAACTTCCTGTGTGTGCGGCCTGTAATGGGAGGCGGGTGAAGTCAGGGGTGGGGGGTGGGGGGGTAGGTTCATGCCAAGACGACAGATTTCATTACGATGCAATATCCTGAGGAGCGCATTTGAGAGGGAGGACGGGTGGCTAATTATTATCCGTAGCACTGTATATCGAAAAGCTGTCCGATTGTCATTGTGTATCACAAACACAGACAGAAATATGAATGGTTCACACCGGGTGACAGCGGCGGTAAGTGAATCATCAATACATAACGGATCTGACCTTTTGTTTCTGTCAAAAAAAGAGGAAGGGGAACATTAGATGTAAACAATTCACAGATCAGCACCCACGCATGGCACACGGATGCATCATGGGAACAATGTGCCTTGGCATGCTCGCGGAGGCAGCCGTGTCTGAGACGAGCTGACAGCCAAGCCACCAACCTACTTGGCTAAATCTACACGCCATAGGGGAGAGAAATGGGTCTGCTGACAGGCCAGTTATTAGCCAGGGGAATGTGGGAGGGATTGCAGAAATTAACATGGATTACTCGAGTATGACTGACAGTTTCAGAAGGGCTTTTTGTGACTTACCAAGTGAATTGGGACTCGCCTTAATTCAACGAGGGACATTTTAATACCGTGGGCTGTCTCTGCTGTCTCGGCGCCGTTGCCTTGGTGAGGACGCCAACAGGGAGGGAATCTTTTTCTGCAACAGCACCCCCGGCAACAGCTCCCCCGCCCTCGGTGGCACAGGCCCTTGTGTTCGGCAAATAATGACGGGATGTGTCGGCGGGGCCAGCACTGTCTTCTGGTCTGTGCTGTGTTTTGTTTAAAAGGGGAGGGGGGGGGGGCTGCTAAATAGTAACCCCTGTGAACTGTGCTTGGCATAAGCCTTACAGTTCTAAAAAGCCTGGGCGTCCTCCGGATGTCTCACAGATAGGGGAAGTAAATTTAGAAATCACATTCATAAGGGGGGGGGGGGCGCTTTACATGATAAAAGCACTGATGCTTCCCACAAGTCTCCATGAAGCATATGGCTTTTACTGTGGGCCTTAAAAAACTTTTTATGTATACATTAGAATAGAGAGTGTGAGTGAGAAGAGACAGAGACTGTGGTTTGAAGAGAAATTGTGAAAACAGATAAAGTTAGAGGGAGAAATGCCAGAGTATTATGAAAAAAAGAGAGAAGCAGGAAGGCTTGTACATATTGCATGTTTCCGTTTGGTTCCATGTCCCAGGGCCACTGTGGCTGCTTCCTGATGTGGTTTCCATTATTTATCCAGCATCTATTAGACAATATTGGAGCCCACTCTCAGGTCTGCTGCCAATATGGCAGCAGACCTGAGAGCACAACGGAAGGGAAAAGGAAGAAGCTGCAGTGTTACTGCACATTCAGTCTGGACCCAATCTCTATTTGCACAGTCAGACATTCATGTGAAATACTGGATTCATTCAAGTCTGGTGCTGTCATTTGGCATCTCTCAACGCTACCTGTGTCTAGCCCTTCTGAAGACACACCTTGTTTATTTAGCTGTCGTTTGATTGCTGACAACGACATGAAGTTGAACCGCACGAAGAGCGGCAATTCGCCTGAGCAGCACAGAACATGCATCAGATGTTATCAATTTCCTCTCTGCCACGGCTCACTCACAATACGGGACGCACATGAGATTACTCACCTGCCAAAAGCAAACAATGGCTAATGTATCTCCGGTTCAAATTACATTTACCATAGGGTGTCATCTCTAAGCTGTTTAATGCATTGTGGGACGAAGGGCTTTAATCAGCGAGGCTCAGTGGAGCCAGCGGATTAAATCACTTTTTATCTGCGCTTCCTTTGACTTTCCCAGTGCTCAGGGTTGCAGTGTAAATCATAATGCGTCCCTGTTGGGCTCACTTCAGTATGGTTTATTGCTGTAGTCACATTTCATAAATTCTATTTATTCTGTATTGAGTAAATCCACATGCACTGAAAAACAAGGATAACTCTTACATTCTCACCTCCAACTACAAAGTGGATCCTTTCTCAGAAAAGAGTTTATTGTGTCTGCAGTGTGTGTGTGTGTGTGTGTGCATCTTATGTACTTTTAGACACGTGTACTGCGGTTATATGTGTGTTAATTGATGCATGCAGTATGCGTCCATGTCCATAGGTGAAAATACACCTGCCTGTGTGTACTTGGGCATGCGTGCACTTCCTCCACAGGGAGTATGTGGATGACTTTGTATCTGCGTGCGGGCGTATGCGGGCTCACAGCCGGCCACAGCGATGGGGAAGAGAGCGGCTGCCGCATTGCACAGAATAGCTAAACAGCTGTAGTGCTCCATCAGGGCTATCGATCATGTCCCTCTCTCCGAATCACAATCAGACGTGGGCAGAGCAGAGAGGCTGGGGCAGGCCTCTGTGACTGGCTACGCACCTCTCATATCAACCAGGTCTTCATCGAAAAACCTGGCCTGGATAGCTGATTAGATGCACTTGTTTCTGTGGAACTCGCTGGAATACATGGACAAGTATTCAATTAAAGTGCCTGGCAAGCACTGCCTTCATTTTCTTTTTTTTACAATGGTGTGTTTTATTGCTTATAAAGAATATAACTGTCCATAATGTTTCATGCGCTAATTCCTTATTGTATTGATACAGCACCTCTGAGTGTAACACAAATCAAAATTGCATTAAAACATATATTGTGTCCAAACAACACATGTAACCGCCAGGAAATTAGACATGGTTTCATTAAAGCTTAACAGTAATAATAGGTTAAGCTGTTAAAGTACCATTAGCTACCATCTGCTATCATCCCCACCCCACACACTGTAAATCAACTCAACACCTCATGTAATCACAAGGAAGTTGGATGTTATTACATTAAAATTTAAACAAGAAGTGTATGGGAGCTGTCCGTGGCGCCATTAGCTGCCATCTGCTAGCATCTCTGCAATCCTGTGTTCTGTACGGATCTCCTTTCTGTGCCGTGGCGGTATCTGCGACTTAATGTTAACTTCCTGCCAGTGTGGTGACTCTGTTTCCATTTATTTTCACCCCATGGTCAGTTGAATTTAACAGATGACCTGACATCCAGACTTTTGCTTCCTGGTTTGGTACAGCGAGGTTACAACTCAATATCCTTTTCTACTGCCAGTGGACACACCTGAGTAGAAGAGGGCAGCTATAACAAGACCAACCCCCATCTGTCTCTCTCTCTCACACACACACACACACACACACACACACACACACACACACACACACACACACACACACACACACACACACACACACACACACACACACACACACACGTCTTGACACAGTGTGATTGAGTAGCTAAGCTGGAAATGCAGAGGCTTGTCAGATACGGGCTTGAGAGGATTGGTGAGCAAGCGCAGTGCATCAAGAAGGGTGTGTGCATGTGTACATGCATGCGTGCTAAGAGTGTTGCAGTGTGTGTGTGTGTGTGTGTGTGTTTGTGCTACCACAGTAACTTTGTGGACTATGTTTCAAAAGCTAAATGGAGGGAAAAAAGGGGATCTCATTAGCATTATATGGATGTTGACATTCCATTCAGGTCAAAGTTAGTGGTGCGGGACTATTTCTGTGCTTATGTGGTTTGTGTGTGTGTGTGTGTGTGTGTGTGTATGTGCATGTGTCAAGGCTCACAGAGTGTAGTAGTCATGGCTGTCACACAAGTATACACATGCACGCTCCTGCTGTGCTGTGTGTGGCGAGGGTCCCCGGGGGGGAGGGGGGGGTTGCCGCTGAACTGTCAAAGCAGGATGGATGAAGAAGCTGCCCTGCATATCAAGGGGCTCTGGGGAAATACCACCAACATGACACACACACACACACACACACACACACACAGCACGCGAATACAGCACGTGTGTGTTCCAACTTTAAAATGCATACATTTGAATGTGCACGCATGAATCAGTAAACAGACAAAAATGTAGTAGTGAGAACGCATGACGTGCACACTTGTATTCACACACACAAATACATATTTATAAAGGGCCTATTCGCTGCCTGTGTGAGAAACAGAACCAGCCCCGGGGTCCTCCGCAGAGGAACATCTGAGTTTGATAACAGAGGAATGTCCAGAGATCTCCATTTAGCCGACATGGACAGCGGCAGAAAGAGACAAAAATGTGCACTTCTTATGCACTTCTTCCCACCCTCTTATATATTAAAAACTTTGGGAAAAGTATCAGAGGAATGACAGAATGGTCCTTCCAGTATTCATGAAGAGAATATCTGAATCTGAAGCAAACCAATACATGTTGACTCAGGGTACAGTTCCAGAATCAAACAGATGCAAGGATGACGCATTGTTTAAGTATTCCAAAGGCAAAAAAAACTCAATAGGTCCAAACATTTTGAACAAAAGTCACGTGTTTGAAATGTGGTTCCAATATTGGTCATAGAGTTGGCTCCTCATACGACTTCATGCACAACTCAACCGTTGCGTATAATAAACTACTTCTTCCCCAGTCGCCAAAACAGGAAAAGCAAGGCTGGTGTGAACGTGCCCTGAAGCAATAACTATCTGTTAAAAGTTATTTTTATTAAAAGTTTTGGACATCATTTCTATCAGTAACACCAACATTGGAGTCCCCAAGTTAATTCCTGAGATCTGGAATCAATGCGTCTTTGCTAAGAAATAAACGAGGCAAGAAGTGCAGTCAGACGAACCAAAAACAAGACCCAAGTTGTAATAAACAGAGGATTTGATTATCACAGGCATTTCCTTAAATTACAAACAGCAACAACACAAGGAACAATAACAGCTTTTGCGAGTCCTGTGAGTGTACACAGTCAGGTATCCATGGAGGAATAGGAGAGATTTCATTGACCCTTCAGGAGGGACCATAGCAGCACCAGACCAGAGCAGACCTTGTAAACTTAACTATTCTTAATTCCACAGACGGATTTCCTCGATCGGGACGGTAAATCTTCATGCTTGGCACAAGCCTGAACAATCCATTAACAATAATAAAGCCTGAGCGGCCGGGAGATAGACTCTTAAAGGGGAAGGTCAGCCTGATATTACAGCTTTAAAGGTTTCCTATTACGGCTCAACTTCAATATAACCACTCACCTTGCCTTTAATGGCTGCTGGCTATGCAGTGGCTGAGCATATGTGGAGATTCTAAATCCAGTCTCTCTCTGAGATATTACTGAATAGTGGAGGAGCGATTTATGGGTCTGTTTTCAGTCCCGCTGGTTGGAGGTGTGAGTATTGTTAATAAAATTGCCACAGGGGTGAAGGAGATCTCATCGGCTTTGCCCTGTCTGCCCCCCACGTCCTACCGGGGAAGCATGGGAGGCGCCGGGCGCCGCAGCACCTGGCCCCAAAAGTGCTTAGGCGGCATGTTTTTTTTCTTCATCCTTTCTTTCATATCTTTGCTCTCCTTCCACCTTGCTTTGCCTTTTGCTAACACCTCTTGTCACCCCTAGTACCTCAGAGACTTGCTCCGTTTCCAGCGTTTCCCATGTCTCCTTTTGTTCTAAACTTTTTGGGACAGTGAAGGCACTTTGGACCCTAACTAAAAGACACATCTCCGTGCTAACACACAGTGTGGTGCACCCTTGTCTAGATTTTGTGATGTTCTTTCTTTCGCCCTCTTTTCCCTGTCTGTTTTCTCCTTGGCCAGCTTGTTCCACTGTCGAGGGTGACTGCAGAGAAGAAAGATAGGAAGGAGAGAGGACACGGCAACGGAGAGAGCAGGAGCGGGAGAGGAACGAGGGGAGAGTGCAAGCTCTTAAGTAGATTGCAAAGAACAGCACAGAGGCGTGAGTGTGAATATTAAGCGGGTTTTCTCCTGCCCGAGAAGTTTCAGCCTGCAGCAGCAGCAGCACCAGGGAGGGAAAGAGATGGTGACAGAGAGAGAGAGAGAGAGAGAGAGAGAGAGAGAGAGAGAGAGAGAGAGAGAGAGAGAGAGAGAGAGAGAGAGAGAGAGAGAGGATACCTACAGAATCGTCAGCTATTCAGCCACATAGCCACGACAGCTAGCTTCAGGTGTCAGAAACAACGGTGTGCACAATCTATCAAGCTGTCCGGCAGATCCGAGATGAGAAATTACCATAATTGAATTAGAAAGGCGGTTTCTTACAGCGAAAAGGGTGATGATTTTCCAAGAAAGGAAAAAAGGAAATGGGTGATGCAAGAACAATGTAAAGTAAAAAAAGGACGGGAGACTCACCTGGAATGCCTGGCGGGGTTTTCAGGTATTTGCCATTGAAATGCTGTATCACTACTTCACATTTCTCTGTGGACTCCATCCTGCAACAAAAAAAGTGATACATGGGGTTTCATTTAAAAACATTTGCTATCCATCTGCAGCAAAGGTTGACAGTCCTTCCATACAAATACAAGTGCTTAACCCTGAAACTAAATGATGACACACAGGGAGTGCTTGTGGTGAATATAATTAATTTAGTTATGGTACAAATGGAGGTTTCTTTGTGGCACTACACACTCTTTAACTGTCACAAACGGACAAGAATACCTCACAGTTTACCTCTCATCTATACCACGATACCGTTTGTAAAAACCAAAATATATCAAGATGAGTCTCAGTCCACTGAGAGCAGTGCTGCAGTCGTAATCAACTCAACTTTGCAGATTTCCATTTTTGCACCGAAAGAACGTAGTTAAATACCGCCACCAATGACACATTTACAACAACAAGGAGTTGTTGTAAACAGCAGCACACTAGACTGTGTCCTGCTGGCTGGGTAGTGTCATTTTGTTTATTCTAAAAAAAAAATTAAAATTATTTGTGACACTACCCAGAGTCAGTCTGTCTATGTGCTGGGGAACGCCATGAGTCAGAAGTTCATAATGAATGTAGAGAAAGGAAGAGGCGAAAGGGAACGCAGGGAAGTAGAAAAAGGTATGAAGAAGGGAAATGTCGTGCTTATGGGGGGGGGGGGGGGGGGGGGGAGGAGAAAGAGAGCAGGAACCTGACTCACCCCCCCCCCTTCGAGCCACTTGATCAAAAGTTTCTGGGCCGAGCAGCTGACCAGCAGGAGGGCTCTGATCTCTCACATCATAAGCACACAGACACCAACAACCTCCCCACACACAAGTATAATGCACAGTGAATTTTAAGACGTCCACGACTTTAAATAACTGTATTACCAATTGACAGCCATCTTAGTTTGCATTGTTAGCATCATAACTATCACAAAAGGTACATTTGAGGCAGATGTGAATGTTACTGGTTTTGCAGATATTTAGTCAAGAACTTAAGGTTTGGATGGGTGGATGTTTTGAAATGCTGATGGTGCTACATCAAAAGTCCTTTCATGTTCCTGAGGGGAACATCAATGTGCATATACCCAAATTTCGTGGCAATCCATCCATATTTTGTTGAGACATTTCACTGAAAAAAACAAAGAATGTGAACCTCATATTGGCGCTCGAGGAAGAGTCAGGGGAGCTCATCCTCTGTGGAACATGAACGTCTGTGTAAAGTTTTATTACAGCAACATTAAATACACAGCCTCGTGCAGGAATTTGCAGCCAGTGTACATATGTTAGCATGCAGATTACTCACAAAGGACTCATATTAAAATGGGCTTTTAAATGCAGGCTTGAGTGATTGCCATGCCTCTGCTTATGGTAATAGGCTCTTGGAATGTGCAGAATTCATTGCTTTCCACATTTTCATTCTTTATTCGGTCTCACCTCCAAGAATTCTCATATCATCCTGTCAGCCTCTCACTTCTCTGTCCTCTGTCTCTCTCATGCTTCTTCGATCTCTACCTTCATCCTTCTTTTTTCATTTTTTTACCATAGCTTCTTTATCTCTCTCTCCGTCACATCCATCTTACTCCCGACCCGTCTGCACCTCTTCTTTTTGACGTCTCTCTCATTCCTCCTCGTCTTTCACCCTTGGTGTTTTCCTCCATCTTTCACCGTTACTCCCCCCTCCCTCTCTCGCTCTCTCTCCCCCTCTCTCTCTCTCTCTCTCTCTCTCTCTCTCTCTCTCTCTCTCTCTCTCTCTCTCCCTTTCCCGCTCCATCTCTCTCACTTTGGGTGGCCTTCTTTTCTTTCCGTCCGTTTGCTTCTCTGTGATCCACATCAACATCTTTCTCTCTTTTCCTCTCCCCACTTCTCTTTTTAGAATATGTAATCTTTCACACTTCCTGGCATCATTCATCTCTCACTGACCCTGTACCCCCCGCCATCTCTCTTTTCTTTTCCCTCTGCCCCCCCTTGTGTTGGGGAAGACTGAAAATACAGTAAGCAGCCAGTGTGACTCAGCTAATCACAACTGGCCTTTAACACATCACAAGCACTCAGCATCTAGAAATTAGATCAGTAAAAACACTGCCATTCATCTGATTGAAAGAGTACGTATATAAAGGCTGGGTATAGTCTGATAATTATCATTTAATAAAAGAAATTAGACCTCTCAAATTACATGTTTAAAAATCAAGCAGCCGTGAATGGACTGTGTCTTAATAAAACTTGTAATTTGATCATTTAAATCAATAATACTTTGATCAAAGGAAAGAGAGTAAAAAGTGTATAAATACTTGGTCACCTTCTTCTGCAGTTAGTGGTAAGAACACATTTATGTCATCACCAAAAGTATTCAGGTTTTATATTCAGTTCTACTTTATATACAAGTATTCTGCTGACACAAAGGAGGTGGAGGCCATTTCCTCACAGATGGCTCAAAATATTGTTAATAAAAGAAAAAAAGATGACGCTTTGAAAACCTTCTATGACACCGTATATATAATGCATTATATACATATTTATAATGCATTATAATCCGTTAGAATAAAGTATTAAGTGACTAAGCCACTCTAAGTGGCCATTGGGTGCTCTAACTAAAGTAAAACATAATTGTATGTTTTGTGTGTTATATAATAACATGTTTTTCCCTTTACATCAAGCAAACAATGACCACTTAGAGTAACTTACAATTACATTAGAATGAATTGTAAAAAGATTATAATGTATTATAACTATGGGAATTATAATACACGGTAAAAAATGTCAGTGAGTGTTATGATACTTGACCTCAAGTCATGAAAAAAATGCTTTTTGTGTTCTTTATTTCTCACTTTATTTAAGTGTCATATTCCATGTATTGTACAGTATATCATAACTTGTGTATGTGTATTGTATATTTTATTCTGTTTATGCCATTGACGCATTGTTTGTTGACAGAATCATGTCAATAAAGCTCCTAATCCGCATTGACGCACACACAACACAGTTACACAAACATGCCAATAACCCTTCCATAATGCTTCCACTTCAGGAGGCAGCCCAGCGACACAGAGAAGAGCAAAGCTAACCTCTTTATCGCTTTTGTTCTCTCTCACTAAAGCCTAACAACCCCATACACAGTGCACTTGTAATAATGATTTATGTGGCTGTGTACTGCATATTGGGAAAAAAAGAGATTTGCTGTGGTGTTTTTTCTTTTTTGATGTCCATCTTTAGAAAGTGTCTGACAATCAGTTTGAACCCATCACCCGTCCTCCGGAGTTTCAAGTGATTCTCTTGACCGGACGAGTTGATGCTCAGCCCTCCCTCGCTATTCTCCGGCGCTCTTTATCGTCCTCCTCACGCGCCCTCTGGCTATTCAGTGCTTGCCTCCTCCTCAACGCCGTCTCTCCTTCACTCTTTCAAGTAGGTATAGGTAGACAGAAAACGGGTGGGTGGACGAGGAGTAAATAAGGCAGACGGGCTGTTAGGCAGTCGCCGGGAAACAAACGGGTCAGCCCGACTGTCGACCAACCTCCGGGGTAGTCCTTCAGTCAGGTAGGCGGTGGGGCAGGCCGGCTTCTCTCTGTGTGCTGCCGGTTTAATGGCATCAGGTGCTGCTGTCTGCAATGATTAGTGCCGGGGCTGGAGTAATGGGCTCTGATAACAGTAATGGATCGGCCCACAAACACTTAGCTCAGTTTACTCTCTCTAATGCCCCTCATGGCCCAACCCTCAGCAGCTGTCTGTCTGTCTGTCTGTTGACACAGCTAACGGGAGCTCCACAATTCATAAAATACATTGATTTCTTTTGTGCCCGAATCTCTTTCTGGCTTCTTTTTTTTTACACAATAAAATCTTCTGTACCTCTCTCTTCTTTATTTTATTTTTTTTAACTCCATATCAAACCAAAAGCCACTCGTTCACTTCTCACATTTTCTTCCAGGCGCCACACTCGCTCGGTTCACTTTCTACTCCTCAATCTTTCATCGTCTCATACCGCCTTCTCCTTCCCATCACCCTATCTTTCTCTTTATAATAACCTCTATGATTAGCTCTTTTTTTACCTGATCATTGTTTCACACTCCTGCCCCTCTCTCTCCTCCCTTTTCCATCATGTCTCGGTTCCCCCACTGAGGGCTGCTTGAACAGGTGGCCTGTGGCAGGTTGTTGCTGTGCTCTGCTTGTTGGTCTGCAGGAGGCTGCCTGCCTGTCTGTGTGCGTACGCGTGAGAGTCTGCTCACTAATGTGCGTGTTGGTGTAACATGCACACGTGCACGCACATGCGTTGAGGCCAGTCCGTGCATATGCTCATATTTGTGCATAAATGCCTGTTTGTGTGCGCCTGTCCTGCTGTAAACCTCGGTAATAGAGCAGGGAATAGGAGAGGAGTTCAGCCAGTGCAAGTGATTAAGAAAAATCCCTGCAAGATGGCGGCTCTGTGGCCTCCTCTGGGTAAACAAGGGAAGAATGTGTGGAGAGGAATGAGAGCCTGGTGGCTGCCGCCGAGGACAAGGACAGAGCGGTTTATGACTTTGGGGGATTAACAAGCTGAAGTGGAAACTTTTGTAAGTAGAAAAAGTAATAAACCGTACAGTGTTTGGATTGGTGGTGGAAATAGAGCAGCCCTGGCTACTCTGAACAAAGGGTTAATTGCAGGTATGTGAGAATGCACAGGCCCATGCACCCATTGGTATACTAATGGATAGTATACCAATACCTATAAGGGTTCCAAATTGGTTCTACCTTAAAGGCTGAGGTTCTACGCAGAACTATTTGCTTCTGAAAACCCCTTTTTGGAAGAAATAGTTCGTCAAGGTTTGTTGAAAGTATGGATGTTAAAAGAAAACCCCCTGAAGGGTTCTAGATGAAACTGTTGGGGTATAAAATGGTAATTGGAAGAAACCCGTGGATGGGTTCTAGATGAAACCCATGAAATATAAAAGGGTTCTCAGTAGAACCCCATAAATGTGCTCTAGATGAAACCCTTGGTATATTAAAAATGTTCTCAGTAGAAGGGTTCTTGTTAGCACCCTTAGAGCAAGTTCTGGGTGGAATCATTACACCACAGAAGGGTCTTCTGTAGAACCTCTCATAGGTTGTTCTCGTATGGGGGCAAGTCGAGGAACCCAGTATGGTTCTCAGTAAACACCTTTATTTCTAAGAACCTATAGGCATGTGCGCTCATACACAGAAGCACACAGACTTTAATGCACAGACATGGACAAAGACAAACTCATCCACACGCTGTCAAACAAATCACCTTTTAAAGTTCCCACTGCATGGAGGCAGGAATCATCTGACAAGGGTGTTTTTAGAGTGAATGTGTGTATGCACATAGTAAGTACAAGTGTGTGCCTTTATGCCAGTGCATGTTTACGTATTTGGGTCCATTTGTGTGCACTTCGGTCTGTGCATTTGTGAGAGTGTTTGCACATGGGTCTAATCCATTTGCAAATTATTCATCGTTACTGCTGCAGCATCCATAGAGTACCAGAAGGGCGGGAACACAAAACCGCAACAAACATGTCCGGTAAGTATGGAATACGTCCTTTACTTAACAATCAAATATTGCTTCCAGAGCATCACTTTTGTGTACCTGGCGAAGCCGACTCCTCTGCTGACCCCGTTGGCATCCCTCAGTATCCTCGTGGAGATGACGTGACCCAGGGGCTTCAGCATGTTCTCCAGCTCCTGCTCATCCATCGACACCGGCAGGTTGGAGATGTACAGGTTGGTGGGGTCCTGCTCCTGTTGCTGCAGGGCCAGGAGTGAGAATAGTAGGGGAGGACGGATAGAGGAGAATAGGGGGTGGGGGGAAGGAGAGGAAAAAATGAGAAATAATGTATCACCAACAAGTGTAAGAATCATGAAATATGCATGAGCTCTGTGTCGTGGGCCATCACGTAACGCGTCTCAATCCCGCCAACAGTGGAGACAAACTGAACTTTGGCATTATTGATGCTCACACATTGAACTGCTCACATGCCATATGAATACACCCATGGCTCACTGTGCCTCTGGCTGTATGAGTGAGATGAATAGTGTGTAGGCTACATTATGGATTTGTGTGAGTGGAAAGTATTATGAGATCTTGCTGTACATATTTACATGTAGTTGTAGTTAAAGTTTGAATGGCGTCTTCTAAGTAAATAAAAGTAGGATTTGCAAACACAACAGTAGAAGTTGCTCCACCTCCGCGGCTCAATGACACTAGCTAGAAAGTTGAGCAATCTTCAGTTTAGCTAGCTAATTTATCCGATAGCTTTTGACTCAGACGACACCGATTACTGTGCCTGCCGGGGCAGGACAGGATCCCCGGGGGAGAAGAGGCCGATGAGTGACAGCTGGAAGCAGAGCGGGGGGCAAAGAAACACCCAGAAACGTCCTGAACACAACAACATGAAAAGACAAAATACAGGCAGAAGGTCTACGCAGATAAAGACACTGTTTGACCCATCCATCGACCCCGACCTCCTCTCTACGCGGACTTCTCGCTCTTTATACTACGTCAGTTGCTCTGACCGTCTAATGCCGACGCATTGGAGTTATCATACAGACGTTAAAGGATGCCTCGGTGAGTCAGTATCAGCCGCTCTGACCAAGCATTGGTATTTGACTTTAGGAGTGAGAACGTGTTGGAAAATTCTACTCTTTGTACATTTATGTCGAACGAGGAATAGAGAGTGAAAAGCTGTGTAGTGTGTATCGTACAGCAAAAGCGTTTTCCTTGTTGTGCCCAAGGGCTGCTGCTAGCTAGGTGAAGCTGCACAGCTGGCGGTGAGTTGAGCCTGAGGTATCAGAGGGCCCTGTGAGCTAGCTACTGTAGGAACAGCTGGAAACAGCAGCCCCGGTACCGCCAGTCAATCAGACACTGTGCCAGGGAGCCACCACGAAAGTCGACCATCTATCCATCCATCTATGCTGCAAGTCAGCCAAATTAAACATGAAGCTACATTATGCCATCCTTATCTCTGATGGTGTATCTTTATGATGCCTGATTGTGATCCGACACCAGCTCTCGTTCATCACATCTCCTCTTTATCCAACATCCACATCTCCAAACCTTTCATCCGACAGCAGCCAGGACCAGCTGGTTAAAGCTAACAATGGCAAAAAGCAATATTACAAAAAGGCGTCCATGCTGTGGTTGGTGGCTAGCATAATGTGATGAGTGAATACTGCAACATTTGAAATGGATTTACATACACTCCCTTTCACAGGTATTTGCAGAGGATTCATCTTGTATAATCTATTCATAAATTAAGAGGTAGTCAAAAGAATGTATTCAACTTTAAGTTAATTAATAGCCGTTGATCTTTTGGAGAACTGTGAATGGGTGACTGGAGGCTGCCATGGTGAACTGCACTTCATACCATTTATGTATTTAATGCAACGAATGAAAAGTAGAATGTGCTCTCACCCTGAATGTTAATCCAGTTTACATCAATAATGTGAGCAGCGGGGGGCCATCGCCATTTAGAAGGGCAATATCTGTGAAATAGTTGGGCTCTGTTATGTAATAATAAGGAAGGCAACTATATGTATCCTGAATAAATTACAATTATTTAGCAAGACATACATCTATTACAATAATGTAATTATAATCCATAGTATGAAATGGATCTGTCAATAGTCTAATAAACTTTAAAGGAATACTTCACCCACAAAATGACCATTAGCATATCAATCATCAGCCCGTGGTATTTTGAAAAAGACACATTTTTTCTCACATGCCCACATGTAGTATGATCCAAGTCTCATTTAACTCACTACTTACCAAACACATGCATCTTCGCTATCTAACTATATAAAACACTTAAACAGCCTCATGCCTGCGTAGGCACACTGTTCATCAAAGCGCTTTACAGGGTAAGTACGGTCAAGTTGAAGAACTAACTGACTTTTGCCCAAAGAAAATGAACAATATGCACATAACTATAACACTGTTTTAAAGACAGATGGATAACTGTTTAGCACTACTTTGAGTTCAGTTGATTCAGCGTCAAATAAATGCCTCAAAAAGATCAGAAACAGGCATTTTCAGCGATGTTTTCTCACACACATATGCAGTATTGTAAACAGCAACTTCAGCACTGAAGTCTGTCTTCTTCTCAGTAGGGGGTTGTGGAGATACTTCAGTTGCCGCCTGCATGTAAACACTGTCTTTGAGAATCTTTACAGACTCTCTGTGCTTCGCCAGAGGCGACACCGCCTCACTCCGTCTTTTTTGCTCTCCGCTGACGACGGAGGAAGAGGTTAAGGAAGAGAAGAGGAAGTGCTCCACCAGCGTCCTGCCTCCATCTCTCCATCTGTCAGAGGAGAAGACTGGTCCCTCCCCTGAGTAATTAGCCGTCTTATCTGACAGGACATGTTTGATCTGATTAAAGCCTTTGGGAGAAAGCCGATGCCTGATGTGAAAAACTGCAGCTCTTTCTCCTTTAACCAGGAACTCAATTACCCAACTTTGGGACTAACTGCACTCCTCCCTCCTCTGCAGGTTTGTCACATTTACGTGCTGCAGAAAAAGCTCACAAGAGTTTGTATAACACAGGATTTGGCAGTGAATGAGGCTTAATTAAATCTGCCCGTAAAAAAAAGAAAAAAACTACTGTACACGTGTCACTCTCTAAGTCCCTTTGGTGTATGTAGCCGTGCAGCTGTGCCTTCCTTTGAGTTTCATCGGTTTTGTGAGGCGATGTTTTTCAGGATTATGTCAACACGCTTCGTATTCCAATGCAGACAGGAGTGTCTGGATCAAAGAGTTAACTGACTGACTCTAGTCACTGGGTTAAGCCAATGATAGGAGAGTTTATGTGTGTGTGTGTGTGTGTGCGCGAGCGCGTGCTTTTTGAATGAAGGCACCGTCTCCCATAAGCATGTGACGATACACGCGGTGAAGGGGCGCGACCGGACGCGGCGAGGTAATTCGTGCGCGTGGCCTAATAGCGGAGGGCTCCGTTTGCTGGGGGATTATCGTGGGGAGGCCTCATCTACACACGGCCGCCTCGCTAAGTTTCCTCTTTGATGACGTTCCGCGCCACAAAGCCCTAAATACCCAAATGAGAAGGTTACGGTGGGGGAGTGGGAATGGGAGCATTCTGACGGGAGGTGAGATGGGCCGCCCCATTCCACAAGGAGATTTAATTTCCTTTAATGTCAGCCTTTGCACACGCTCTGCTGTCAGGCTATGAACAAAACGGTAATTAAGGTGTGTGTGTGTGTGTGTACATATTCCATCTCAGGGTAATTATGCGTGTGCGTTTGTTCCATCGAATCTATACAATGTAATGCTGTGGCGGTTTCTTTTTTTGCTTTGTGTCAGTGAGGGCGTTTGTGTCCGTCCCCTCGCCATTGACCGGTGTCGTAGAGGGCTAATGGAAAGGCTCCAGGCTGCGCAGCGCCTTTCATGAGCATAATTCCTTCACCTTGCCACCAGGAGGACAGGAGGAACCCAACTGTGTGTGTGTGACAGAGGGGGGAGGCGGGCGACGTGTCATTTCGCGCTGACGGATGGCCCGCTCGCTAGAGCTGACAGCCCTGTAGCTGTTATTTCATTTCGACACCCTGCTCTGTTTACCTCACTGTAATTTCTGAGAACATTACTATGCTACAGGGGAGGGGGGAGTATTAGCAGAGAGGGAAAAAAAAATAAAAAGATGGCGGTGATCTGGGTTAAGCAAAAAAAATGTTTAAAAGGAAGAAGAGAAAATAGGAGTTATAGATCACAGTGCAAAAGGTGAAAGAGTGAAAAGGTAGGAGAGAGAAAGCCGCAGAGGGAGACAAGCTGACATGACAGGCAGATATAACACATTAAAGGGAGCCCTTGTTGCCTTTGACAACGCTTGAGGGAAAAGAGACGTCAGCCGATAGAAGTCTCACGTTCTGCCTATGGGGCTCTCAGGGCTGTATCCGTTGAACTGATAATAAAAGTTAGCCGGAAAGATGCGTTGTCTTGACCAGGGGCACTGCATCTAACGCCACGTTGAGGCTCGGAGCTGCCCTCACTCTCTTTTTTCATGTTTCCTTTACCCCATTCTGTCTTTCTTTTCTCCCCTTTTCATACCACTGACCTCTCCATAGCCGCTCTTTCTCCAACTTTTTGTCAACAGTTTATTTCTTGAGCGACCTCCCGCCGTCTCTGTCTTCCCTTCCTCCCGCTACCTTATACCCACTTGTCCTTCCTACCCCATCATTACCCTCTCCTCCACCCTTCTTTCTCCTCTCCTCCTCCTCTATCTGTTTAGCTGGCTCAAGACATTAGAGCTGCATTGTATAATTGGCTCTGCAGGCTCTTATCGGCTGCTCCTCAACGCTGCCCTCCGAGGGCGTGTGCGCATGTGTATTAGCGTATACCCAATGCCAACCCTTCGTTTAACACCGCACCACTCACTTCCAACAGGTATGCCACTCTGGCCTGTTGTGTGACTAACCAGCAGCCTGAAGGAGTGCAATTAAATGAAGAGAGAATGGGGGTTCCGTGCTGCTGTGAGGACGTGTTGCTGACAGGTTTGCAGATGCCAGTTCCTGTGCCTCTTGTATACAGGTTGAGGATCTGCACTCAGATGTTGCTGTGGGAGCCTGAGTCTGGGGAAAAGCATTCAGAAGACAAGCGGGCCGACCAAGTGGAGGGAAGGAGGAGAGGGGTGCGGGATTGGGGAGTTGGATGAAAGGAGAAAGCGTATGAGCGCATCAGCTCACGTCAAAAGTTTAATATGCAAGGAGCCGGAGAATTCGGAGTCAAAAAGGTAGCAACAAAGGAGGCGTCATTCTAACAGCCGGCTAGTCAGCTGGTCAGTTTACTGCCCTTTGATGAGCGCTTCCACATTTACTGCTGCCACTGACGAGCGGGCTGCAGGATCACGCTACTTTTGTGGAGGCTGTTGTCAAAGCGCTTTCTCAACACTCTGCCGCTCTGTCGGTTTGCGAGCCCCGTCGTGACACTCGGCTTCAAACCCCATCAACGGCCGAGACTTCACATTACAGCGTGTCCTCATCAGAGCCCGCCTCTGTCCACTGACGCAGCCGCTCGCAGGAGATACAGAGCCGAGCTGCAGCAGGCTCGATGATACAAGAGCATACAAGGCTTCATGGTGGGAGTTTGATGGAGGAATTACATTCATTTATTTTTTAATCAATCCTGTATTGGCCACGACTAAGAATATACACAGTTAAATGTGACAGGTCGTGTTTTTTGCTCATTGGCCCCCCTCTGTGTAAGCTCTATCGAAAAATAGTAAAACAACACATTTATTGGCAGAGATACACGTGATCGAGGCTACAAACACTCCTGAGTTATACTAAAGCGCGATACAATCCAACATATGCACAAACGTCTCCGAGCTACAGGCGCTCAGTCACAGAACAGCACGATATGGAGTAAAAGAAAGGTGGCGAGAGCGCAAGCTGGTAACACGTGAGGAGGGGGGGGCTGACAAAATCCACATCCCTGATTCAAACCTTCTGTTGGAAACAGAGGGCTGTGAGGCGGAGGATCGGAGCCATCACCCAGGGCGGCCATTTTCAATCCAATTACCATATTACGTCTGAACAAACAGCCCAAATCAACGTCATTTAAACATTGCTTTATTAGTGCTGCGATAAACGGGTATTGGCGGGGGTTCGAGATTCACAATGAAGACATCCTGTGTGGGCAGACAGTTGTCAGTGCTTAAGGAAGTGATTTAAGCCGTATTTTCTGGCATTGCTGTAATCACCTTGGCACATACACCTGTAGTGATTTGAGAGGGAGTTATGTTTCTGTTCAAATGTGACACGCATTACAAGTACAAGAATCAAAACCTGTACGAGAAAATATATTCAAGAGGATGTGAGAAGATAAGTTATAGGACACAGACAGCATTGCAGCTCCCAGAAAAGATATTTGGGTTTTTTAAATGAATGAGTTTCCCTCTTGATCTTCTGATTTATGTTAAATCAACCCCTACTGTGAGAAAAATTATGTTTTAAACGAACGTAGAAATATTACCCATTCTTAAGTCATAAACACAGGAGAGAAAACGATTTAGATCAGACTCAGAAGATTCTTTCCTGATCTGTCATCATCCTCAGTGTAAGCTACCTGATCATTTCATTCACATTAGGATGCTCAACAAGATCCTGCACGCACCATATGTCCATTAATTAACCTCTCAGCACCATTTTCAAGAAACTAATTCAAAGTTTGTCACAGGGCACACAATTTATTATTATTCTTAATATAATTTTTAATAATGTTTTGTCACAAGATACAAAAGATTAAAAAAATCAGCGGAACATGAAGGGCAGGAGCAAGATTAGAGGTTCACCTTGCTCACGCAGCGTTTCCATTTGGCTGGAATACAATGTTAGCCGATTACATAAAAGTCGTAGAAATTACCATACGTTGCTGCAGAGCACAGCTTAATACATCACATTATTCAGCCATGGAATGCTTCCCATGAGTGCAATCCAAGCCAATGACAACTAAGTGTGTCCTAGCGGCCCAGAGGCACTGAGGTGTTTAGGTAGGTTTTAAGACCTACACTCATTCGCTCGCATAATTACGCACATCGGTCCCGCACAGCACTGCATCTCCTACATGCACAAACTCGCAGCCATGCACACACACACACACGCACACACACACACACACACACACACACACACACACACACACACACACACACGCACACACACATATACGTGATCTGCACACACACACACAGTCAATCTTTGTCTTATTACTGCTCATGGAAAACGGCTTTCTCGCTCCTTTGTGTTATGCTGAGATGATAGATGCTGTGTAAGGAACAAAAGTGGGTGATACATTATTGAGCCCCGGAGTTTGCTAACACAGTGGTGGGGCTTTGTTTTACTAACTCTCTCAGCTGGGCCTGCTCTCTGCTGGCGTCGCTGGTGAAATATTCATCCGGGATAAGGCAGAAAACCGGTGTTTGGTATGTACATGTTGGATTTAACTACGCCGCTGCATGTCAATTGAAGCAAAGGTACAGGTGGGATCATGGGCTGCATGGAGCACATTCAAGTTCAAACCCTTGATATGAATTTTGATACGGTGTGAGACCTCAAGTGTTATTTTCTGTGGCTCACCACCATTAAATAAAGATCGAGTACCACTTCAGCTCCGAACACTGAATAAGTTAACGTGTGCTGATGTTGTTCTGCATCTTTGCCAGCCCCACAGCTAATGTTTTCAAGTCTGTGTGCGAGTCTTCGTGGCAAAACTTGGTCCTGAAGACACCTGCTGTAGCTTGGAACTACCATAGAAGACGTTTATATGTCTGTCAGTGGACAGACTGTGACACGATCGTTCAAGACGCATTCACAAAACTGTACAGTTGTGTAGTTGCGATGAAAACGTAGGTTGAGATCAAAGATGGGTGCGGTCAGAGCAAGGCCAACTTGCCCCCAACTCTACAACCCAGGCCCGTTTTTGCAATGGGTCTAGTTTGATCTCATCACTTTCTTATTCTTAAGAATAATAATAATAAGAAGAAGAAATTCTTCTGTCAAACAATCCCATGAAAAGACCAAAACCAACAACGTGTTACTTCCCTAAGCTGTCTGTACCTATCCAAGTCTTTCATCTTTAAAAAGTGTGAAAAACAACTTTTTGCTCATACAGCAGGATGCTGGGATTTTGTTCAGCAAATGTTACTCAAGAGCAAATAGTGCATTTGTTGGGGATTTATTTCAGCGGCTGATTAACACACATTTGGTGCTCTGGTGAGTTTTTACAGCACCAGAATGGTGGATGCCAGATTGACCCACACTCAACTTAATTCCATCTCATGCTCATCGTAATGAGATAAAAGGTCACTGAGTGCAACACTGGGGCTCACTGATGTGTTTTTAATAATATTCCGGCAGCAATGGCGGTGTTTAGCCGAGAAATACGCTACATTAGTCTTTGGCTGCAGAGGTAAGGCTTTGTTAATATGAGGAATTCATTATGCTTTTAGGTATTTTCAAAAGATTTCTTCATCAAAGAAAGAAAAAAAAACCAGCCATCCTTTAATATTCCTGAGCATCATCTACCATACCGAGCGTCATTTTCCCTCTTTTACATATGTATGATGAAGGGATCATATCTTTTGCTTTGCAAAACAGGCTTAACACCACTAAATTATGTCTGCCATCAGTGTCACGGCTCATACATTTTGATGCCAGGTTAATGTGAATTTAAATGGGTCGATATGCGCTTCACCCGCTTAATCACGACCCCCCTGATTTGATTTTGTCTCTCCCTCGGTGAGCTAATATTCCAGAGATTAAAATTTCATGTGGAGCTCGTATCAAAAATTCATTATTAACATGGAAGACGGGCACGATCGCCTTACCCCTGTGCTCCAGCAAAAGGAGACAAAACTCATGCATCCATAGTATAAGTGGGCAGCACACGTGCATGCAAAGATTTGCAACGCTTCCCACGAGGACTTCAAGTCAAATTCATCCCGCCTTTGCAGAAACATAAGAAAAAAATGTCCTCATAAGCTGTGGTTACGTCCTCGGCCGCGCTCCCTCAGCTCACGAGCAGGCAACATTCACAAATGTCTTCCCAGTTTCATAATACATTTTCATCAGCGTAACCTTCATATTTTTCCATTAAGGCGTTTGCAACAACAGCTCATTGTGTTGTCGCCGGGGTAAATGCATTTTTCCGTCTTATGCATCTTTCATGATATCATTTCTGAGATTGAATTCCTCCTGGCTGACATCGTGTGGAGGCGGAGGGTGCAGGTGATGGTTTGGATGGGAGGACGGGGGCGTTCAAAGGAAATGGCGGTGAGCTGTTTAATTTACACTGTTGACCATCATGTGGATCTCTGTGGGCTGATGCACTGTATCTGTAAATTACCGATCGCTCTGTAGAAGAGCTCCAACCTCTTTTCTCTCCTGCCTCTCTCGTCCATTAACAGAGGAAACCGTTCAAACCTCTCTTTTTCAAATCACTATAACACTCATTTCCCTCTTTCCATGTCGTCCACATAGCCGAGAACACACGCTTGTTTACTTTGGGGCAGAGACGAGATAGAATACCAAACTCAACACATGACATCCTGTAGCTGTTGTACGGGGCAGTGTGCCAAAATGATGCTTTGATATTTGGTGGAGGATCCCCCACCCCCCATGTCACCTGGGAAATGTAATTCGAGTCCATGGAGAGCCTGTGGGACTCTAAGGCCGCCTTCCATTCCATGGCGGCTTTGTGGAAATGAATGCTTTGAAAAGAACAATCCACTCGACCACTTTTGTGAGGGCGCGTTGATTTTATCGAGGGCCAACATGCTCACACAGCCTTCCTGCTATGTGTTCAGCACACATGATGAACGTCCACTTCACACCCGGCAGTGCCATTCATGTCGGTGACTGGATGCGGAGGAGTGGTCATTTTGATTCTCGAACTATAAAGTCAAATGTGTGAGTACCGAGTTCAACTCCTCAAAATGGTTCTACAAACGAAAAAAAAACAAGCATAAACAGTTTCACAAAAAACTGTTTTATTGTTTTGCTTTTTGTTTGTCCACTGGGAAGTGGTGGACCACTAAGCATTGGTCTGTGTCTTTATAGTCAGTGGAGCTGGACAGCCATGGACTTTAAAGGGCTCTCCCCACACCTCATGTGCTGCAGGTCAGTGGTTCCCAACCAGGGGTTTGTGTACCACAGGGGGTACGTGACAAAATATAAATGATTTTGTGGGGGTCTGTATATATAATCCACGTATCTGCATTTAGGTGGAAAATAAACACACAAATAGGATCACACATTAATGTGAGGCTGATACTTTGCATGTTTAAACACAAATTTAATCAAATCTACTGAAAAAAAGGAAAGACTAAACATCTCTAGCTGCAGGATCACTACATCTAGTATGGATTGACATGTCAGGAATCATTCCTTGAAGTTGTCTCATCTATGGAGTGGGCCTTCCTGGTAGAGCAACAACAAAAGGTTGGGAACTCTTCCTATCGGTTCACATATATGTGACCTGTGCACTTAAACTCCTAAAATGTGTCTCCAGCGTGCTCTCCTCTCCACTTCAGGGCGGCCGTCTCATTCAACGCACGCTGCTGCCAGAGCGTCGCCACGGACGACCCTCTGAGCTGCCCTCGACGGGGTTCACCGCATCATCAAACCATCACGCGTGTAAACTCGACGGTGCGAGGCTCAAATGAGCCGTTGCTTGTGGATGTTAAGTGACTTCCCCCTGTCTCCCCGCACACATGTCTGCTCAACCCAGAACCAGCTGGGTCAGAGGATGGGAGTTCACGGACAGGGAGGAAGTCACGTGCACTTCGGCATGCATCCGAGACTTTCACACACGCTCAAAACGCTCTCTAACACACGAGCGCCGGCACACAATGGAGCAGCTCCGATCTAGTTTAAAAAGCGGACACATACGGTGTGTTTGACGCGTCAGATTCAGCGTTAAGATGACAGGCAGGATGTGTGGGTCCTTCTCTAAAGTGGTGCGGCATCATCACAAACCAGGAGAGTGACAATCTCTTTGTTTCCCTCCACACTCCATCACCTGCTCTCCAAATGGAGGCACAATGCAATTTGCACTCATGAATCTACTGCACAGCAAATGGCATACGCTGTTTGCCTGCTCCACAAACACACCCTGAGTAACCACCCTGGGTCATGGGCTCATTTGTTATTCCTTAATGTGCCAGTGCTCACCGGGGAACACTAAGGCTGCCACGTGAAACTACACCGCGCTGTGAGCGTCATATGTCTAACCGCGGCAGGAATGCCTCGCCTTAGCGCTGTCACATCCGCGCAGAGGAATGACAACGCGGCACAGGCGAGAGCTGGGGAAATATTGAAATATATATTAAAGAATTATTTCTCAATGGAAAACAGCAACAACAAAAGTAATAAAAAAAAAAAAAAAAGCAATAATGGAAGTGTTGTGCAGGGAAAGCCACTCAGAACAAATCAACATTTATGTGACATCAGTCAGGTTCAGCGGTGGAACTGATGCAACGATTTTCAATTACAAAACTCTGATGTGGAGAATTAGCTCCCTGTCTGTCACAAAACACAGGTTATTGATGCTGCTGGTTGTTAAATAAACAGTGAAAAACAAAATTACATCCGCACTTAATAGAAGTCGATTAATTCCTGAATATTTATTTCCAAAATAAATGGTTTTAATGTGTTCTCTCAGACACATTTAAACACAAGCTGCTTAAATTGTTTTGAGCAGAACAGATTAAATGCTCATTAATGTCACTTTCTCCCCGATAGCTGCACAATATGTTTAATAACATGTTGAATATATTTCTTTGGAAACGATGCAATATGTTGTCTTGAGGTGACAGAAGGGTCATCAATACTGGTTTAATGAGGTGTTAACATGACAATACTAACTATATAATAACATCACATTTACAAGCAAAGTAATACTACTTATAGCATCTCAGTCCATAACGTACCCACAATTAAATCTCAATAAAATGAGCTTCTACCATATGTGTTCATGATTGTGGCAAAAATTGTAACAAAAGAAAATTAAAAAATGCACACGTTATTGAAAACATGACAGAAAACCAGACAGTGTTGACAGACCACCACATCGTTACACATCATCCATGTGTTGTACACAGGAGCCCTTTAGCTTCCGTCTGTTGACAGCTGCCTCTGGGGCCCTCGTTAATATGCATGCATTCACATTCTGGACTTCAACATAAATACTTCCGTTATTATGCAGTGGCCTTGACACAATATGGTTATGACTGAATCATTTTCAATATGACACGTCAAAGTTAGCAAAAATAAATGAATGAATAAATTGTCTTATTGACCTTCATGTATTACGCAGAGGTAGAACGTGTGACACTGCTCAGCGTTCTTACGCTTAATGTGGTGTCTCTATGCGCCAGCCTTTATTCTTCTTTAATAAAAATGGATTTATGCTGGTGTCTATTCAGTTATAGCAAAAAAGCGGATGTCTTGCATACATATTTCTGGTATTATTACTTTTATTTTGTATCATAACTACATTTAAAAATAGAAAAGTACACTTAGTAGAGTGCGGCTCTCCGCCAGGTGTGTCTGCAATGACTGTAATGTTTGATGAATGTATACGAACCACAATTTGTAGACACTCGCATGTCTCATGCATCATTTAGGCTGTAGATAAACAGATATACAGCAGTTTTTAATTTGTTGAGCGATACACTGCGTACATGCAACTGTCTCACCAAGGCATGCAAATCAATCGAGGAACAATTCTTTATGCGTAATGGAAACAAGAGTCCAAACTAAAGTGAGGATTCAGCAGTCAATGACGGTACAAAACAGTCTAAAAAACATGTTTTCAAGAAGTATGAATCATTGCACCCACGAGAGGTCCTTCAGCGTAAAGTCATAAATGAGCACAACAAAATATTAGGCTGATGGGTCCAGCTGTTTGGGAGATTATAGATGAGGATAGACGGACAGACACAGAGGTGCACATTCGCACTCGCGCACACACGACAAAGTTAATATAAAATACATGTACTCACTTTGAAGTCACATTATCAACAATTCCTTGCGGGGCATGTGTTGTTACATGCTTAAGAATCAGTGAAGGGAAATGCCTCTTAGCCATACAGCTGCTACTACCAAAACCCCAAAGGGTGATAAAAGCTTAATCGTTCCTAACCTGCAACCATTACACAACAAAAAAAAATCCTCTGTGGTTATTTCCCACTGCTAAGTGATTCTGTTGACCCATCAAAAACAGAAGAGAACAGTTTTCGAACCCAAACCCAATCCCCTCGGTGTGTATTTCAGCGCGAGCGTCATTAGCAGTAGATGACCTATATAGAGGGGGCGGCTGCTTGTTACACTCTAATTCTCACCCTAAATGGCCTGGAAGAGGGCTGGTTCAGCGGGAGATAATGTGTTTGTTATGGACACTAATGATACAGCGGAAGCAAAGTAACGACCCACCCTGGGTGTCCCACCGAGTTCATCACTCCCATTCCATGAAAACTTGGAAAGCTCTCCTCACGGGCTTCCTCTTTCCGGAGAGGGGAGGGAGGGACACAATGGGGGGAGGAAGAGAGAGAAACAGAACAAAAGAGAAAGAAAGAGAAGTCTGCTCTTTTTCCCACAAGTTGGGAAGGCCATGAAGGGAGGAGTGCAGAAAGAGTGAGAGGGGAGAAGGAAGCTCGGAGGGTAGCAATAAATCTGTAGTTAAAAAAGTAACAACTGACAAATGAGCTGCAATCACAGAACCATTGTCCACATTCTTACACATCTTGAAACCTTTTGAATTCTTTTTTGCACCAGAAGGGACTGTATTTTTTATTGATTTTTTGAGTTTAGTTTGCTGGAACTTCTTATGATGTAGGACTACTCATTGAATCCGCAGGGTTCTTGAATCCTCTGATATATTTGCTTTTAATTATGCTTAATGCAAAATTCTTAAAGAAGACCATCAGGTGTGAAACAGGGATGAGTGGCCCTGATCTACCGCCTAGTGGTTAAACCTTTAAATCATCCCGGTACACAGACGAATATGTGAACAATGCCACTCAAGTCGTGGCTACTTTTGCAGGTATATGCGTTGGTAAAAAAATAAAATAAGGACATCACAAGCCTATGACTTCTTTGACTTTGATCCCACAATGCAACTGCGCTCGAGAAGAAGGGATCTGTGTGTGAAATTAAGTAAAGATAACAGGAGGCGGGACAAAAGGAAAGCATGAGAGATGGTTGCTGGGTAATCAGGAACGGAAGTCCCTGGTTTGTAAGCCAACAGCATAGACAAGTCTAGACAGATGTCATGGGTCTTGGCAGCAGAGACAGGGACATCAGTGTCCACATGACAGCATGACAGAGTGAGTGAACTCTGGACTCTAGAGAAACGGACAGAGGGAAACGGAGGGAAGGACGAGACACCCTGCGCGATGGAGGAGGGTCACCTCATCCAGCGGTCATCGCGGGTCGAGAGTGAGAGAAAAATCACTTGCAAGGTGAAATGAATCAGACCCTCGGATGTCCACACCTGCTTTATGTCTCCCGATAATTAACTGTCAAATGTGTCCCTGTAGGTTTTTAGCATTTCCATAATGAATCCATCATTAATCGTTGCCATCCAAGAGGACTTCATCGTGGTCAAACCCCCGATGATTACAGTAGTGTAGATCTTCCTGCTTGAGTCAGCGAGTGAACATGTGTCGTCTGTGGCTTCAGTTAAATGATACTAAAAAAATAACACGGCGCCCTAGGCGGCGACGTTAAGGCCCATTGCACAAGACTGCACAATAAACACACCGACGTAAAGTAGGAGACACTAGCCTGCTCTCTATAAATCCTTCAACAAACCGCCTTGGCTCATCAGCGTGTTATCCGGACGGCATCTAATGAGCTCTTAATTTGAGAGCGTCTGCATTACTAACGGGGCCCGCCGTTTGATGCCTCAGCTGTCAGATGATCAGGAAATGTGCGTGTGTGTGTACTTGTACACGCATGTGTTATAGGAACTTATTCACATGATGTTCGTGTGGAACAAAACGTGATGTGAGAAATGCGTGCGCTCGAGGAGCTTAAAGAAAAGAGAACGTAATGAATGATTCCGTGCTGTATGGTGTCGAGGCAACGGGTGGAAAGCCGGTGCAGAGGCGCTGACAGGCACTGAGGGAATCAGAGACTCACAGAGAGAGAAATGTGTTTACCCTCCCAAACAAGTCTTAAAAAACAGGGCAGCTCGGCAGCCTGGCACCAGTCGGCTGTGAAAACAAATCGAGATGACCCGCAGCACTGGCAGCTCGCTAGCGTGTGAACGGTGTGGTTCTGTGTATTGATATCAGAGATTGCTACGGGGGCCTGCAGGTGTCAAGCATGACTTCATATGACTTGTCATATGTCCTTTTACCAGATTACCAACACCCATGTCCTTCCATGAGCCTGACCTTGTTGAGTGTCGCGTTGCACGATTATGCGGTCATGTGTTTCCACCATTACCGACCGGTGTTTGAACTAAAATCTTCGCAGCTGTTGCCGTGAAGCCCTTCTTTTTGTTGTTGTTGAATTTACCTCCAGGCTGCCCGGCTACACTTGCATTCCCGCTCTCTTAAAGTGTGAAGGCTCGCCATGTTCTACTCTCTTTCTCCACTTCTCCGCCTCTCCCTCGCCCTCCTCTCGCACAACATCCCCGGCTGCTATAATTAGAGTAATTGGAATCAGATGACGCCGGCTTGATTGGAAAGGAATGCAGACGGGGGCTACGAGACTTTTCCGCACGGGAAAATCAGCTGGAAGAGAGTCCACTCGAGAGTAGGGAGGCATGGTTGAGGACGAGGTCCGCAGTTGCTTCGGCTGTAATGAAATTGGCATGGTAAACACACAGAAAAATAACAATGGCCTGATGAAGTCTGAACGCCGTCGCATGCTGGCAATACTCAATGGTATGATGTAAGTTGAGGCAATACACGAGAGCAGAGTTTGGCGAAACGTTGAAATTGCTAGAGCATGATTAATACACAGTAATGAGTCAAAGTCAAAATTCAACCTCCTCCTCCTTGGGCTTTGGGCAGAGCAACACACTAACATTTCATAGTGGGGGTTGGAGCCACAGGGTGGTAGCGATACACATCGCAAGATGAAAGTTGGATACACACCTGCCAACAAAGGGCCAGAATATTAAAGGTTAGAATCCATCGGTGAGAGGGCAAGTTTCATTTAAACTGTGCCAGAAGCAAATTCTCCTTCCAAGTTGAAAGGGTATGTGAGAGAGAGAGAGAGAGAGGGAGAGAGAAAGAGAGAGAGAGAGAGAGAGAGAGAGAGAGAGAGAGAGAGAGAGAGAGAGAGAGAGAGAGAGAGAGTTGGAGAGCAGGACGCTAGGCTAGTTTCATTCTGCTGAAAGTCACAGTTGAAAGTCAGCCTGATTGTTTGCTGTTTGTGCGCTGTGGCGTGGGAAGAGTATTAGATTCCCTGCAGGCACCGGCAGCTTAATGAAGGAAAGAGCTGGGACTTCCTCGTCAAATGCTGCAGTTGGACTCCTTCTCAAAAGGGGGCAGTGTTGCCTCTAATGTGTGTTTTTCTTTTTCTTTTCTGAGCGAGAGTGTGTGTGTATGTGGTATTTGTTTATCTAGTTAAAGAGCTGGAACTGCATGAAGTCAACAGAGGTGGATTTAATTATCCTCACAATCCCGCCGTCTCTGCACAACTTAGTTTCTACCACCGGAGTCTGCGCCACGTGCCCGGCGAGCCTAATAGAGAGGCTCGTTTGTCAGGTTCAAGCTCTCCATCTCCGGCTCCATCTCATTACCCTTAACGTGTGTGTGTGTGTGTGTGTGTGTGTGTGTGTGTGTGTGTGTGTGTGTGTGTGTGTGTGGGGGGGGGCAACCGGGGAAGGGTTTGGAGAAAAAACTGAGAGCATGCCTCCGTCTCTGTGTCTCTCACATTAGTTCTATCTGTCCGTGTGGGCTTGAAATGTGTGAATGCAGCTCTTTTGTTTTTGTCTTGCCGCCTGCTGCTGGACTGCTCAGAGCCTTTGTCTTCCTGCGATGCTCCCCAGATCTCAGTTCGTTACAGAGCGTAATTAGCGTGGCGCGAGCGGGCTCCCCAGCCGACGCACAAAACTCATTAAATTCCACTAGCCTGCTTTTTCTTTTTTCGCTGGCACACTCTCCTCGCTCCATATTAATCTTCCTTCCAACCCAAACTTCAATTCTCTGAGAAAATGTTTATGGGAGGAATACCTGCTGCCGCCCCTCACATGATACGACGGTGTTTCTTTTCCTTTTAAATCCAATGGCGTTTCGTAATGTTGTGATCCAAGGTCAGGTCTAATGAGTGTCTGGCTAATCAGATGCAAGGTGCCACGGTGCCTCCCCGATGAGTGCAGCAGGTCGAAGATGAGACCGCTGCTCTCTCTCTCTCTCTCTCTCTGTCTTTGCCTCTATCTCTCCGCCTGCATCTCCAGACAATGACCAGCCTCATTTCCAGACTCCCTCCTGCAGTCTCTCTCGCTCCTAACAGGGCCACACAAACAAGGTCATTCAGACCGCTGTAAGAGGAAGATGTATCATTTACTGGGAGATGGATGACATGATGTCTCCGCAAAAAGCTTTTATTTTGACCAGAAGTATTACTGCAGCCCTCCAGCTCTCCTCCCCACCCCCCCTCCCCTCTAATTGAACAAGGAGGCAAAAGACAACTGCCACTTGAGCTGCAAAGGAAATTGCCTCTTCAGTACGGCGGGAAATACACAAACCGTTGTTGAAAAACGGGTGTATCCGTTCAACGAGCCGGCCTTAGAGGGCCGAAGACAGATTGGAGATGGGCATCCTTGATGACTTATCTGGCCAACGGTGCAAAGGGCAATGTCAATTTAGAACTATCATACTTTGGATTTATTTTAAAATACACCAATAGAGATCAGTTTAAGAGCAGGGTGAACCACCAGTTTTCCATCAGCATTAAATATCTTGCTGCTGGTCTCTGATAAGCCTACAACAGTGCATGCTTTTTAGCACATCTGACCGCAGACTACAAAGTAGCACAGTGCAGTTCAATGAAGTATTGTCTTTAATTTTTAACTAGTGTTTTTTTCCCCTCAATTTTAGCCATGCTAGCGGTTTGGCTTCATGGATTAAAGTGTCTGTCATTCAGTCTAACGCTTTGGTCCGGACTGGAATATCAGCTACTGAATGGATTGCTATGTAATTTAGTACAGATGATTCCCAGATGATGACTTCGCCTGAATGTAGTTATTCTCTGAACTTTCCTCTAGTGCCACTATGACCGTTTGACTTTTGTGATTTTGAGTGAAATGTGTGGGAAAAACTATTTGATAGATTGTCATGCAATTTGGCACAAACCTCCATGTCCTCCTCGGGATGAATTGTAGGAACCTTCCATCTAGCGCCATTATCATTGTCCAAAAATGGACCAAACAGATTCACTTCTTTCAACGGTCTCCCAGCACTTCACGGCGAACAAAGTAAACATTACGGAGTCGCAGAATTTAAAGATAAATCGTGGCAGGTGATTGCAGAACAGCTCGACATCGGGATGATCGCAAAACAAAGGATGTGCAAAAGATTAGACAGCAGTAATTGTTCTCTAGACAGCCAAAAGCTTTTAGCTAATGTCATTTATTCATTAACCCTGCCGCTGTCTATTGCACCGACGTAATTCATTTAGTGTTGTCCCATATTGCAAATTTCCGCAATGAATAGTAAAATGCATCAGACTCAGTGTGCAAGGTGTCTGTGCATAATGAATTTTATCGGACAACGGATTAAAAAAACGCATACGTTAAATATGGTATTGGTGTGAAAAATAATTAAATAAATAAATAAATATCTAATAATTTGGTGTTTGAATAAGAATGCTATTTATATAGGTTTCTACTAAATGATCTTCATCAGGTAGATACAGCGTCATAATATAAGGTAACTACCCCTTTGACGCACATGTTACACATGCAGGTGCGCAAAGATATTTTGTCAATAACAATTAAGGCAAATAAAAGAAAGTTTCACTTTCAAGGACTACCTCAGATACGTGCATTTAAAATCATGTTGTGATTTCAGTATAAGTAAGAAGTAGATCCTGAGCGCTAGTGTAGCACAGCACTGTCTAGTACAGCACTACAGCATTGTGTGTGGTTTGACTTTAAGGTCTACATCAGTGCCGTAGAAAGAGCAGCGATGTAGCCGGGCAGACTGACAGCTCCTGTGGAGCTGTCGGGCCAGACGAGTGCAGCCAGCGCTCCCGTGGGTCCTACACCTGCCAGATGCAGCGGGAGGCGAGCGGGTGACAGCGGGGTATCAGAGCCCTCGTACCCCCCTCAGCCTTCCCCGAAAGAAAAACCTCACCGGGGCTGGCGGAGAGACAGCTACCACTGGGACTTCCACCTCGCTGCCTAGCATTAATTTAACCCGCTTGATGGGTGACCGGCTGCATTAACTTGACATTTGCAGGTGCACGTCCCGTCAGTTGGCAGAGAATACCAGCAAATTAGCTAGAGCTAGAGTTTTGCCTTTAGTTTTTTATAGTCTATATATGATTTAAAAAAAAAAATCATATTATCTTTTCATCACAGAGATGATGAGTTTTTAATTAGTCATAGAATTATCTGCATCAAGAGCGGTGACCTTGGGCGGAGGCTGATAACGGCGATGAAAAATGAAGCAGAGTTGAGTAGAACAGAGTAGAGGAGCAGAAAGTAAACACTGCTTAACAATGTAGTCAGAGCGCGGCCCATTATCTAAATCTACATCAACTGAGACATCAAAGCAAATATCTAAGGAAAAAAAAAAAGGGAGTCCAGACTTCAGGATATGAACTTCCACAGCTCCCACGACTCCTGTTCTCCAGTCTGTTCAGTCCCATTAGCAAACTGCAGGTTCTGCTGATGTCTAAAGCAATCCAGGCAGGTAGCGGTCCCCGGTTATGGCGATGGTTTCGCCCAACTCTTTGAAGCCACACTGGCCGTAATGGCGTCTGAAGAGAGCGATTGCTGGGTGCAAGCCTCCAGGGGCTCATTAGTGAGGAGCGGAGCTATTTGAAGAAGGCCATGTACGGGAGAGGGCAGGGAGAAACAGTGTGTGTGTTTTTATTTTCTTTCAGGGACATGTTCCTTCTTACTACTGTTTTCCTGACCTCCAAATAAATATATATATATATATATAAACACAAGAGTTTGGAGCTGTAAGAGAGCAGGCTGGGACAAACTGGTCGACTGTGCTTGTTGTGGGCAGCAGCAGTTGGCAGGGATGGCAGAGAGCTGAAGTAGCAACACGAGCCACAGGGGGGAAGCCTGGATGGGAAGAATGTGATGTGTTGGCAGGGTTCAAAGGAGACAGAGAAAGACAGAGAGAGAGAGAGAGAGAGAGAGAGAGAGAGAGAGAGAGAGAGAGAGAGAGAGAGAGAGAGACTGGGAGAGAGAGAGACTGGGAGAGGGACGGAGGATAACCGTAGGATGCCGTCTCTTAGCTCCAGCAGACGCTCACTGAGGGATTCTCAGCAGGGCACCATCACTGATGTGCTAGGTCTGCACAGGCTGACAAGTACATTACACTTTGACTACTGCTACGTCAATCTGACCAGAGATGACATCGTAACCACGATGGGAGCTGCCTGCCTGTCTGGAGAGGAAGAGGACATCTTGAAATATCTTGGTCACTGGTGAGGTTTTCTCCTAACATTCAACACTGAGTACTGCAGACACTAGTGGCAGGAACATGGTAAATTCATCAGAGAACATACCACAACCAGAGGCTCACCCAACCACAATCCCTTCTTTAACATACTAAACTTCTACATCATGGTGGACACCCTTGTGTACTAAAAATGTTCCACGCAAAAAGATAATTCCAAATAATAGTTTAACATACAGTAGAGATTTAAGCGCTCTACTTCAAACGGCCCTGAGTTTGAATATAGTTCAGCATCGTCACAGAAGCTCTTGTTTAAATTTTTGATATTGTTTTTGCCTTAGTATGTGTCAGAATATTTCATCAACTTCAATTGACCTAAATCCATACAAATGCATAAAAAGACATTCATGAATCCGGTCTTCATCTCCATTTTGTCACATACGAAGAAGAAGAAGAAGAAGAAGAAGAAGAAGAAGAAGAAGAAGAAGAAGAGTCGGCGATGCAGAAAGTGCCAGAGCGTGAGGTGTTCGTTAACTGGAAGATCTTTTCCTTTAAAAAGACCCCCAGCATTTACATTCCCCTAAACCCTTGCCTTTCAAGCCAAGCCTGCTTTCAATATCAAAGCTCCTTTTGAGAGCCTCTGGTGGAATGATAACAGAGAGAAGGGGACTTTAGTGAAAATGTAAGATCTTGAAAAGAGAGAGAGAGAGGAAGAGAGACAGAGGGGGATGGTGGGAGTCGGGAAGACAGCATATCAATCACCCCTTTAACTGACACAAGTATTCTGAAGTGAGGTGTTTTTTTCTCTTTTTTTTACGTTTTTTTTTAAATCTTTTTTTCAACATGCAGGGAAATGTGAACATGATGCCCAGAGCGTGATAAAACATCATTAGGCATCCATGAAAGAGCCTCAGAGTTTTCAGTGACAATAGGATCCTTCTGTCAGATATGGCGAGGATTACACACAGAGGCAGGGTGAAATGACTTGTTAGGGAAGAGGGAGGCCTCTCTCCTGGATGACATGTGTGTGTGTGTGTGTGTGTGTGTGTGTGTGTGTGCTTGTATGCCGGCGTGTATACATAGGTGTGTGTATGTGTGTGTGTTTGAACATGAGTACGCCGGTGTATGTTCTGCGTCTTGCAGGAATGTGTGCCAGCTGAGTGCACCTGGAAGCTGTTCTGAGATAAACTGAAGCTGTTGGGGATTACTTGGGACAGTGCAGCATGCATGCCAATCTGTGTGTGTGTGCGTGCGTGTGTGTGTGTGTGTGTGTGTGTGTGTGTGTGTGTGTGTGTGTGTGAGGTCTGCAAACCGTCATTTATATGTGCATATGTTAAGGTATTAAAGTAAAGAATATAAAACAAGGCACATAACCCTTCCCAGAAAACAAAGTTAATTGCAGGCTGTAAATAAGGCAAAACACTGACAACTTTCCAGTGAATTATTTTTGATGGGGCCAGAGTTATTAAAAAAAAAAGAAAAAGAAGAAAAAGAAAGATTCCATGTGTACCACCTCGGCGGATGAAAGAGAACTCTTTCATCAGAGGAAATATGACTTCATTCATCAGGCTTTCTGTGCACTGTTTGTCTCTGTGTCCTCTGAGTCAAATGCAGAACAGGCACACAAACAAAAGCAACTAAGCGACCATGTGGCTGTGTTTTGTTTTTTCGGTTCTGTTTTGTTCTAATACACTTTGTTCTACTCGGGTCCTGTCCAATCGGATCATGTTTTACTTCAATCCAAGCCACATCCAGGTCGAATCAGTTTTATATTTAGAGCCCAAAATCTCTGAGGACTTTAAGATCCGTTCAGCACACGACATCCTTCATCCTGAGACCCAACTTATCATGAGCACACTGACATGCAGCACTGGAGGTGTAACCGTGGCAGGATTACAATTACAATGTGGAGATACTGGATTACAATATTAATGACCTCTGTGCTGCATTTTTGGCATGGTGGGGGGGGGGCGGGCACGGGGGCGGAAATGCCCCCTCCCTGTCTCCCTCCGTTCTTGTAATCATCACTCACTCCCACGCTGTAAACATCACCCTCCAGGTTGCGACACCAACGAGGGGAGCCCCCTTTCAACCCGAGGAAGCCTCACCGCAACAGGGGACTGTACGTGGGACGGAGTTTGTGAGAGAAAGAAAGAGAGAGGAGTGTAGTAATATTTCGGCATGTACAAACATCTCCATTTCCACATATCAAAATGTAGAGGAAAGCAAAACACCTCCTCCTGGCCTTGCATGCATCTTTTTTTCTTCAATTCACTGTTTTATTTGCAGTGAAAACAATGGGACAAAGCCTCTAAATACAACACGAGTTTATCAAACAGGAAATATAATTGCCCCGCGTCAGCAGTTTGCTTTCTTTTCCTAAACCCAAAACTTATCCCAGTGATACGTTGTTCTTTTCCAACCACCCCCCTTTGGCTACTTCTAGATCTGACCTCCACACAGATAATGACTTCTCCTGCCTCTCTACTTCTCTGTTCTAACACATCCTGTGCCGGCAGAGGTGGTTTGACCCCAGCACGGTCCCTGGCTTCCTGGAAAGCTTGGATAACCGTACAGGTCTGGAGGGCTTCAACATCAGGAGGTGGGGGCACAGCCCACCATGGAGCACTGGTCTTTCTCCCAGGCCTTTTGAGACGCCAACCTGTGAAACTTTCTCCTGCACTTGAAAAGGATTTATCCTCTCTTTCTCGTACTTAAATACTTTCTTGCAATTTTCTTTCTTCCTGTTTTGCTCTCGCCTTCCTCTGTTGTTTGAGCCATGTGGATGTTCACTCTAACGCTCAGGGACTTAACATCTGATTTTAAGCTCAGACCAGCTTCTGTTTTTGTCCTCCACCTTACATCCACGGCTGCCGCTACACACATACGCAGTCGGCAGACAAAGGGTGAAAACCGCAAGAAGTCTGTCAATTTTCTGCAAAGAAACAACAAACAGCAGAGTAACAGAATCAGACACAGCACCTCCTGAAGCAAAGAAATGGCAATTTTCTTCTTTTGTGTTTCTGACAGGCTGTATACCCAGGAGGGGGGGGGGGGGGGGGGGGGGGGGGTCCCTTTGGGAGGGAGTTAAAGACATGGTGAAGGCTTTTCAAATGGAGGGGAGGCTTGGCATGTGCCACTGTAAACAAGCTGAAATGCTGGGAAGTTCAGAGAGCGAGTAAAGCCGCTCCAACGTGACACACTGCTTTTGATGTGCCGGCCAAGTTTGTACTCTCAACCACTACGACACTCAGCCAGTGAGTCGACGTTCGCTCGCCCACGCAAGGAAACGCACGCACGATACGAACAGATGCATGCCGTGCAGTCACACTTGCGCAACTGGTGTGGGTCCACCCACACAGCGCAGACGTAAACACAGACAACTTGGACCTGCGTAATCACTGCATGGTCGCTGTTGCCACTTTAGACTCATCGATCAACACTATTCCGAAGTGTCGATGGTTCTGGCAGGCCACTGACGGCTTTACTGAGTGTTTTTCCAAGGTGCCACCAATTCATGCTGCACTTTTCAGATTAAAAGGTGGGTCCAACTGCGTTCTTTTCTGTTCGGAAAAAAAAATACATGTGAACGCACCCTCAGCCATTAGCAAAAAGCAGTGACTCAGGGTTACCAAAGTAAGCTAATCAGTAAGGTTATGAATAATGTGAACGTTAGCACTGGCTCAGTCAAAGGTAGCTGAGCCAAGTCTGGACGTTTTGGAAAACTGAAACGGCTTGATTCATATTTTTTTAGTGGGTTTGTACATTTACTCCTGAGTACTGCAAAGTAAAATGACTGTTTTTGTGAAAGAAGTCTTGGTGATTTGATGAAGACAGGAGTTGCTGGTCTACCGCTCCCTCGATTGGTTAGTTGGTTTGTGTTATTGTGTGACTTTTGGATGCATAATACCATGGCGTCTACACAGCAGTACTTTGCTGAGCTTGTGAGCATGCCGCCCGCTGTCTGAGTTACTTGAATACACTGACTCTGGATAAAGATATATGTATATTTGTGTAGAAGTTTGTCATGCAGAAACCTACTTCAGGTCACAAAAACATTTTTAGATGGGCTTGTGAAAATAGCATTTTGATGCAAAAACACTAGGTTAGGATTTGATAATGAACACCACTGAGAAGCTAGAGATTAATATAAAAAACAAAATAATGGACCTGCCCTTTGAGAATGGATGGTGGAGTTTTATAGTGGTGACACTTTCCATGCGTTCTTTGGTGGTGAATTCTTAAAAAGTTAGAGACACAAAAAACCTCAGAAAGTAATCGGAAACCTAACAAATCAAGACGTTGGATGATTCTCCTGACGGAGGAATTCAGCATATATATCACCATGGCAGGTGGCAACCACTCTGGGATTTCTCCAAACTAAACAAGGGGGCTAAGAAAACTGCTGGGGGTTGCATTTAATACGTTTCCTCCACCACCATCAACACCATCTTCTTCCATCCACATCCAATCCGCCTCCCCTCTGGCAGCGGGTATATAGAAAACTTGCTTCGACCAAAACATGATGAGCCTACAAATCTCCTGCGGCTGACGGAGGGTGATGTCTGGCGTCCCGTGTAGGAGGAGACCAAGATTTGATTACACTCTGTCACAGAGCGCTTGGATGAAAAACACAGACCTCCGCCAGAGCCAAAATGGCGTCTGGGCTGAGAAAACAGGCCTCACACTGTGACTTGGAGGAAACACCAAACCATCGTAATGGAGAACTCAAAGGAACAAGGGCCTTTCAAAGACACTACGAAGTGAAATAAAACTTTAATACTTCAGCAAAGGCTGGGGGGGTTGTAGCCTTTTCACCAGGCCTTTCTTTTATTTCTATGCATGTGAAATGACGTAGGAATGAGGAACTGTATTAAAGGCTCTCTGCCACGTCGTATGGAAAACCATTTCAACATCACAAGATCTGATGGCGGTGAAGGTTTATCTATCGCATTAAAGAGTATCACCCACATACGATAGCAAGAGTGGTTATAACAGCAGCTTCGACTGCCGCCCTCCATCACATAAAACATGAGATAATAGTTTTACAACAAAAACATTTCTCATCATCATCTCAGCCGTGACGTTCACCAATGACACTTTGGTAGCCACCAAATTCCTGTGACTGTTTTATCAACTTTGGAAAATTGAATAGCCATATAACTTGGTAAAGGCAAAACATTCCCCTGATATGGAGCTCATAACAACTCAGACGGACGGAGAGATACGGCACGTAAATCATTTCTGTCTGCTCGCACGGATCTTTTTCTGGCTGCCACTGGCAGATCCGAGAGCAGTGGCCATCTGGTTTCCCTGTGTTTACTTCTCAGTTTAAGATTTCACCGGGAGACACCACAGACAGGCCCGCTTTAAATCTTAACATCCGAGCCCGTCGTGGACACGTGTGTGTGTGTGTGTGTGTGTGTGTGTTTGTGTTAGTGCCCATATGTGTGTATTTAGATCACAGGATCCAGTTAAAGAGCAAATTTAGCTTTAAGGACGTCCTCTGTCCTTGCTGGTTCTGCTCTGCTGCTCAGTCCAACATCCTTTGAATGAGAATTCCCCCACAGTTCTGACTGGAGAAAATACACAAAATTCTGCATTTGCAGAAACACACAAATACGCACAAAAACACACACACCCCACACACAATAATTACGACTGCTTTCCACCGTTGGATTGAGTTAGTGGGATTAAAATACATCGCTTTGGTAATTAAAATAGCACATTTCCACAGCCAGCCACGGTAGCTGGATTAGCCGGGCTGCAGAGCGGATCCCGGGAAGTACAGGGCAAGGTCAGACACCCAGCTTGCCATGTGATGTGATGATGCCTCTGCCCGACAGCGGATGATACACTCTCACACACACACACACACACACACACACACACACACACACACACACACACACACACACACACACACACACACACACACACACACACACCCCAAGCTGTCAGGGAGCGGCAGGCAGTAGGGAGGTGGAGAGGGACGAAGGAAGGGAAGAGAGGGAGGGGAAGAAAGGAAAGGGTGAGCAGGGAAAAGGTCTGTATGGAGCGTAGGGACAGAGGCGAAGAAAGAAACTGCTGATAGAAGAGAAGAAAGAAAAGTATGAAGGTGAAGGTGAGTATATATAATCAAAAACAAAAAAATGAGAATGAAAAAAAAAAACTGTCAATGCAATTCTCCATTACTCCAAACTAAATGTGCTTCTCTTAAGTGGGACTCTGTGTTCACATGTCGCGTTGCGTGCGCTGCCTGAAGTGCGTCTCGTGAGAAGCCGTTATCTCTTGTATCTGGTTTCTCTTTGAACAAGATTATTTCACAGACAAGAATGACCTGTATCTCCCTGCCACGTTGTCCATATTTGCTTCAGTTATTAATCACGACTGGCTGGCAGAGAAAAGCGTCGTCCACTCAGGAGGCAGCTGCGCTTTTTGTCACTCTGACGGAATGTGCGACAC
>NW_027176329.1:11060884-11108384 GCF_023349555.1 Cebidichthys violaceus | reverse complement strand
GTGAGCACTGGCTCTGGGATTATTCAGTCAAACATGTTTAACTGGTTCCCAGGCTACAGGCTGGAAAAAACATCACTGTAATATATATTACCAATATGCAGCTGACGAGATGCATGAATACGTTGTCAGTATCATAACACATGGTTTGCGCCACTTGATTGCTTGCTTGTCTTTAAGGTTGATTTGTTTTTTTATTTATTGTTTAATTGGCACTTGATAATAATACATAATATATTTTAATCAGAAATGACTGTTAAATACTTAACTCCTTTGGCAAAATATAGACGTTGATAGAAACACAAAAAGCGTTGCAGCTATTAGCTCCTTCTTGATTGACACCCTAATTCACACGTGCGGCCTTGTTTGCGGCACGCTTGATGGAAGGGCCATATGTTTTATGAGATGAGGTTATTCATAGGTTGTTGTGCTAACCAGGAACGCCGTTGAACCTGTCACTTCCTCTTGAGCTGACGAGCTTTATTAGGGGAAAGGGAGGACGCTCCTGTTGATTCCTCCTCGCTCTACGGCACGCGGCGGGCGTCAAACTTCGATCCACCGCGCGTAAGCTTTTGTTCAGCTGGTGCTTTGTTGGTACAATGGCTTTAGTCAGTCAGTTGTGATGGCATCAGATTTGAGAGTAAGTGTGTGGGCGAACAGGGACACATGGCACAATATTGTGGAGGCAGATTGCCAGCACTCTAAACAAAACAAGAAAAAAGGAAAAACAAAAAAGGGGTGATTGCTCACTTATGGATACTTGCTGTGGTATCACAACAATAAACCGTTTTTTATGGACGCCTGACTGTCACCCACAAATAAGCATATGGCTGAAACTGGGGAAAAACATGTCGGCACCGCCAGAGCAGTCGCACATAGACACACACACAGAAAGAGACACACTTGTGTTTGGCTGGTGTTTTTGACAGTTTACGACCTAACCCCCCCCATTGTTGAATTAACCGCGGTGAGAGGGCTGGGTGGTTGGAGTCACAGTGCCAGGGCTACGCTGGCCCAGAAGAACAAAAAAAAAAAAAAAGCCACAACACAAACTAAATCTTGGCAGGGGAGGGAGAAGCAGTATTTTTCCAAAAACTGATTACCCCCCCCCCCCCCACCCGGTGCTCCCTCTCTCTCTTACCCACCTCTCTCACTTTCCTCTCTCTCTGAGACAAGCTGTTCCCTTGGCAGCTGTTTCGACAATTCAGATCCCTTAACGCTGGGGGAGATTGGAGTGTATATGAGTGTCTATATGTATGGGTGAGGGGGGTGAGGGTAACTAACTCAGGAACCCTCCACATGCGAATCTGCACAAAAACATGCCAGGATTTGTTTTTTTTCTTCTTTTCTTTTTGTTCTCTGAGGACCCAGGATGCTGAAACTGAGCACGATTAGCACTCAACACCAGTGTCAGATGCCGGAAACCCAGAGCTTTCTGAGGGCCCGGCCTTTTGTTGGAGCGCCTTCCGTTCAATAGCTGGCCACATAGTGAAGTTTTTCCAGGTGTAAGCTCTCCTGGCGAGCTGCTTTCCCCCCCCCCCCCCCAGTCACACCGGGTCGTGTTGGCCTCAGAGATATCACCAGCGAAGGGTTCGGGATCAGAAAATCCTCCAGACTATCTTGCAGCTGCCTGCATGCAGATGTGGCACACAAATAACGTGCAATATTATTATGTACATACCATGTGTGTTGAAAAATTCCATTAGGGGGCAAAAAATAACAATGTGACTTTAACTAGGCTATCCTGGCAGGACTCATTAGAGGATAGATGATACTTCTCTGCCTAAAACATGAGTCAGATGTGGCCAGGGAGCCCACGGGCAGGAAACAAACACATCATAATCCTCCTCTATAATTGGGCAAATGAGAGATGTTGCCATTGGACAATGGCACTGAAACAGATGGCGACATAGAGGCGTTGTAAAGCTCCCAATACCCCGAGCCTGGCCGTCCCTCCTTTACAGTGTTGCTCCAAAAGGTAGAGAGGCAGGTTTCACTTCAACAACCTCTAAAGCTAGTCAGTCTTACATGCACATGCACACGCACACGCACACACGCACACGCACACACACACACTTCCACCAAAAGCAAATCTCTCGTCTCCCATCAAAGCACCTTTTCCCTCCAAGACCCCCCGCTGAGCGTGCTCGCTAAGAGCCCTCCTTTGAGCCTCTAATGCACGGGCAATCTGATTAGGGCCGTCGATGTAAGCCTTGAATTACTCACGTTATGACTTGATTGGCCAATAATTTGATTGGAGTCACATCTCTACTTCCTCTGGTTCTTGTACCATCTCCCACCCCACCCCACCCCACCCCGTCCCCCTCTGACTTCAGGCACAACAACAACAACAACACTGACTGACAGCTTTCCACCGTTTCCATGGGGATTGCAGAACTGACTTATCAGGGTGAAAGAAGTCCTCCTTCTGGAAGTCAGATGCAACAACTTAAACCATGGAACAAAGACATGCATGTCTTACTATGTCATAAATGCTCAGAGGGCCTCATGCAGGAAGCGATATAAGAACACGTTTCCTCTTATTTTTTGTATGTCTCCACGACTTGCCCTTATTTTTTTCCATTGGTTTCTGGCATCCGCCAATGTTTTCTTATTTTTGCTCTTTTGTTAGGTCAGAGAACATTTTTTACAAGTGATTGAAAGCACTCTTACACAGAGAAGAAAAAAAATGTTTTTACAGTCCACAAATTGTTCATTCAACACAAATTTTAAATTTGAAGTTTATTTACCAGTACCTCATTTTCCCTCCTGCTGAAGTTCTTTCTCTTACTTTTCTTAAGGTGGCATCTCTCCAGTTGTTGGGCACGTGCCAGGGTTTTTGCACAACAACAGCTGCCGCCCTTATATTGTGTTGGGGGGGGTGGGGGGAATACCTACACTAATAATAGGCAACACCCCTCCCATTTATGATCAAGTGGGATTCATCATTCAGCACTCCAGGGTAAGAGCAGGTTTGGATGGTTAAAGAACGCTTGTTGCTTCTGGTGTTGACTTCTCATTAAAGAAAGTTTGAGATAAATTTAAGAGACTTTTGCTCCGTGAAGCCCAAAGTGAGTTATACAACTGAAAACTGGATGGATATTGATAAATAGCCCAAACATGGCTACAAGAGCTATGATTCAATCATACTTTCTAGTAGCTATTGTATGGCTTATGAGCTTTTACTGGCCTCCCTGGAGAAAAGTACAATTGCCGTCTAACAAGAATGACAAAAGACAGTAGCTCTGTACCTCATGGACCCAATCATTATGTCTGAATGTGTGCTATATAGTCAGAACACACAGATTAAAACCATTACAGATGGTAGCAGGTAATTTACATTTTAGTGCAGAGTTCACAGTCACACTGCGAAAGTGAACATGATAATTCATGTTACAAACTAGCAGCGGGTGGCAGCTATGAAGGAGGAAACAGTGGTCTCAACATATGTCAGAACCAGTGCTAAGGTGTAAATTTGTCCATACAGCGAGTGAGCTTGAGTAATCATTACACAGTGCAGACATATGTAGGCTCCTCAGTTAATCAGTACAAACGAATAGAGAATATGGGAAGAGCAGTTACAGGAAGTTTAAGAGAAGCTGATCAGAAACAGTCATCAGGTAAACGTCCTCGACATCTTTTGTTTCAGGACTATAATAACTGGAGGCGGGTAGTGCCAGAGATGTACCATTATCCTGCACGCTGAGGGTGAAACGTGTGATATTCTTCACCCAACAATATTACAGGACGCTGTCCACTCTCATTATTTCCTGGATTTAACATTTCCAAAAGATGATGTTCCAGGAAAGGAGGTTTCCTGCTCTATGAAAACACTAAAACTGCACTTCCTCTTGAGTTTGGGCCGCTTCCGAACACAGCTGGTACAACTCGAGGTGCAGTCGGTCCAGATAAGGAGCGAAGAGCATCCTCGTATGTTACCGCAATGTCTCAGAGGGGCCTAAGAGAGGCTGATCATTATTCAAGATGCCTGTGACTCCCCACCTGCTAGCTCTCCCTTTTTGGTGTAGGGGTGTAGGTACCCTGTTAAGAAAGTGCTGCGGTCCGGAGGTTGCTATAGTGAGGACCATATCAGCGCAATGGAAACATATGGCATACAAATCCCTGGTTCGTTCTCATGAGGACCAGCGAGACTGAGGAGGCCAAAGGCTGTTTAGATATACAGCAAAGGAAGTGTATAAAACACCAGAGGAAGATGTCAAAAAGATACAGTGCAGAAGGAGCAAAAGGGAAGGAAAAGAGGCATTAGCAGATCGACTGAGGTTCAAACAGCCCGGAGTACATATTTAAAGGGGTCTCCAGTCTTATTTCACGAGACGGAGGCAAACGAGCTGAATCTGTTTGACTGCTAACTTCAAAATGATTCTGTGAAGAGTGCATGCGTACCGCTCTGCAAATTAGCCCGGGAGACATTTTGCATCTATGTCACACACCGAGCAGAGAGACGGATGCGGATGGATGCTCCCTCTATGGAGAGAACGGTTTGATGGTAATCACATCGCTGGTTTTTCCCTCCCTCTTCTATCTCGTCTACCATTCTCAGTTTTGACTTCCTTCGGCTGTCACGCTCCTCCAGGAGGAAGGCAGCCATCTGCTATGAATCATACCGTGCGCCGAATCAAATGTAGCAACACAGACTTGAAGCAGTGTAAACACAGGCATACACAAATGATGGCGGCAGACGGATCGCAGTCGCTGGCGGAGACAAAGGCGTTTCCTTAGAGCTAAGCGCGTTTGACTCCTGTGAAAAGTACACATCCAAGCGAACGTTATGAAGCATGCACGCGGGATAACAAAGCATGCGAGTTAAACAAACTTCAACTCAAACATTTTGACACGCAGCATCCACAAAAAAATAACAGGTGAAATAAAAGAAATCACAATAATTACTCGCAACAGTCCGAAAAAGCTAAAAAAAAAAAAGGAGTTGGCGAGACATCCCTGTGAGCGTCTTAAAGATGCTGTCAGAGAGAAAGGTCGCCACCTTGATGGTGGCACGCGATAACGCGAGGACAACAGCGCCGAGATAACCCGCGAGATAACGCAAGGATAAAACCAGAGACGGCAGCGCGATAACCCTCACGCGAAAGCAACCCCTCAAGACGGCATGGAGGATACAGAGATAACACCGAAAACAATGCCGCAACAAGCAAAGCGCAACAAACCAGCACCGGGGGCCAAACATCAAACATACTGTAAGTGACGGGAGACGGAACAACAGCTCGGGAGCGGAGGAATGAGAAATGGCGACAGATATCACAAAGACGAAAGGAGATAAGAGGGCCAGGAGAGTGAGACGACACAACGAAACCGGCATGCAGACGCAGAACAGACGTCGCAACGCATGCAGACAAAACAGTGACAGCGTGGAGTCACGGAAAGGGCAGTGCAGAATCTAGTGACAACTAGATGAGAGTTGATGTGAATAAATGTGCAGAGAAAGAACAAAATTGCGAAACAGATAAACTCAGATAAACTGCTTTATCATTAAAACGCACACGCTGTGCAACAGTGACAACTTTAGTAAGAAAACTCTCAGATTTAAAAAGAAAAGGAGTGGAGACGTTGCAAAGTTGTTGTCATCCGGAAACACGCTAAAATACCAAGGAGCTGGATTTTAGAAATGTGCCGATGCTTTGTTTTTGATGTGAAAGACTTTGGAGGCTGCAATGATGTGAAATCACCTCAGAGGGGGCTAAGACGCCCGTGTGCCGTACATCCACCCGTCTCCTCTCAGTTTCTCCCTCTGAACTGCTGACCATCACATACTCCATCCAGACCCTGGAAGAAGAACTGCGCAGGTCAAACATCCTCCACGCCAGCCCTCTTTCAGCTCAACTCTTTCCGTCTCCTCTCCTCTGCATCCTCCCCTCCACAGTGTGTGTGTGTGTGTGTGTGTGTGTACATACACTATATGCGTGTCCTGAGGTCTAGGCCCCTTTCTGAGCTTAGATAAACTGCGCTGACTGCGACCTTTTAGACCTCTGAGACCCGGCAGAGATCCCTCCTATGTGTCTCAGCAGAGCGACGAAGCATTTTCTTCTTCTCGTTATCTCTTTGACATGCAATAAAAGATGTAAGTCGGATTAAAGCCTAAAAAAAACTAAAAATGCACATCGTACAGAAAAAAAGAACATTTCACACCATCAAGGGTGTTTGATATTTTGTCGTCTCCGTTTCCATCTCTGCCCGTCTTTATCTATCTCTTGCACGGCCGTGTCCACACACACACACACACACACACACACACACACACACACACACACACACACACACACACACACACACACACACACACACACACACAGGGACTCTCGGGAGCAGTGTCTGTGAGATGAAAAGGATGAAAAGGGACCCGATACTCTGGCTTTGCTCTTCCTCATTAGGCAGAGAGAGGCACTGTGTTGGTGTCACAGAGCTGGTTCATCAACCCTCAGCAGGACGGAGCCCTGATCTGCTCTGCCTGGACTCGCTGCAGACCACTCACATATGATTGAAGCCACTGCAAATGGAAACGGTCGGTGTGATGTAACATGGCAAGCCTGTAGAACTCTCTGAAGAGGGTGATGGGATGCATTAGAGAAAAGGAGGGTGAGGATAGAGGGAAAGAGAGGGGAGTGGTAATATTAATGATATGAGGACAGCTGGCTAAAAGAGAAGGAACTGACAGTATGTATTTGATCTGAAAAGAGGCTAATAAGTGAATAAAAGAGAAACTATCTATAATATTAGCTGGAAACCGATTCTATCACCTCGTGTTTATTGCTAGGAAACACTCAGAAATAAAAGTACTTACATTGTACTTTCTTTTACAAATACATGTAATAGAAAAAAGTACATTGTGCTTTTTGTGAGTGGGTGAGTGAGATATTTCCAACACTCCAGTTCAGAGAACAAAACAAATTTGTTTTATTTTTGACAATGTTTAAAACATTAGAAACTGCAGAAAGTATCTGGTTCTTTACTAAAAAGTCAAAAAAGTACAAGTCCAGTCAAGTAGATCGCTGAGCTTAAAATACTGTTACATACTCCACTAACAGTGTTGAGGAAACTAAATCAATCCTGGGTCAATTGTGGGGGAATTCAGCAATTATGGCGCCGCGTTTTAAATTCACTACCTCTGACCGGCCTCTTCTCAATGGCAACGGTGGCCGAGGCTCATGGGTATTTTTTCATTCAAACTTGTCCGCCATGCAAATATTACGGAAAAACACAGGAAAAAGTTGAAATAATTCAAACCGGTGATCCTGACATGAACCTATGAGATCATTACATCATCCGACCGGGAGTCCCGTGTTTCTATGTTGAGTAACGCTGAGGATACCGTCTCAAAAAACTACGAAAACGGGAACATTGAATTGGGAAAACAGCACCTCCCACTTTGCCACTCTGTTGAAGTGCAGCTATGTCTGGCAGAGCGCTACATGTGAGCACTGATACAGGCTCTGATCTGCTGCAGCACCCAGCACTACCATTAAACATGATCTATGCGGAGTGACTCTCAGTGCGAATGTGGACTCACACAAGCGTGCGACTGGATGTAAGCAGTGGCTTAAAGTTAGCGTACAGACTTGTGCCGCTGCGGTAGAAAGGCTGCATTAATCAAATTAAATCTTCTGGTGAATTAAAGATGCGTGGCTCTATGATTTAGTCACTTTGAGTCTGTGTGCGTGTAGAAATAGTTCACACTATCAAAAAGTACTGCGGCTGCAAATATGTAGTTTGTTCCTTAAATGTGTAGTTTTCAAAGTGGCATTAAGACATGACACTTGATTTACAAGCATATATAACAACGTAATAAGGACAGGAACTGTATTTTTTTGTTTCATCACATCATGCTCAACATGAAACATCCAATAATTTGTGAAATACAAGAAAATTCCACTGAATTCTGTTCTTTGTAAGCATTTCACAATGTCTGCCATCTTTGTTCACATCAGTGTCGTCACTGTCTGTCCTCTTTTTTTTAAATATATTTTTCAACATTTTTGATGTCTTGAACTCTCACATCCCTAGTATCTAGAGATGATGCACAGAACACACACATCTTTGATATACTAGAATAAAAAAAAAAAGTGTATTCATGAAGAAATTGTGTTTCACTGTTTGCTACCTTTGGACACTTTTAGATCCTACCAATACAGCCACTGCACCAAGTGTTTCTGCAGTGTGTGCAACCTGCTACTAAAACTCTACCTGTTCAGTACCGCAAATCTGCCAACAAACTGCCAGATTCTGCCAATCTCGCAGATTTACATCAGAAAAATGAATACATGAATGAATAAGTAAAAAAAAAAGCATCTTGGCCTTGGTGTTGCAAAGTGGATCGTAAAAATAATACAAAACTATGCAAAAGCATAGTTGCGAAAGCATAGATTGTCATGTGTGAAAGCTTGCAGAGAGAGTAGTCAAATTATGCATCACTGCTGATTTATGCATACATTCTCATATATGCTTAGTGATACCACATCTTTGCACGTAATTTAATGATTTACGGTTTCTTTGATACCGTCTATATATATGTGTGTGTGTGTGTGTGTGTGTGTGTGTGTGTGTGTGTGAGAGAGAGCAGGTGTGCCATTGTCTTGCATGTGTTATTTGGAGCCTCTCTGCCACCAGCTATACACCTGGTGCATTCCAGTTACCGATGGATGCACCATCTTGTTTAGTGTTCAGGTGGATGAGGCAGGTTTTTTTTTTATGTTTCCGAGGCCAGATATACGAACGCAGCATAAAGGAGCTGACAAAAAAAATAGGGTTCATGAGCAGCACTCAAGGAAAAAATTACAGTTCCTCGGGGGATAGAAGGTAAGTAGCCTTGAAGTAGTATTTCTGACACATAAAATGCATTGAAAGAACGGTGCTCAGTGCGCTCGCTTTATGTACATTGACAGCCTGCTCTCATAGCCCCGAATGCTGAGAGGCCCGGTGCGGTTGTTGAGTTTTTAACATCAGTACCGTGCGCGGTGACAGCACTGTATAACGGAGGTAAGTGCGCATGGATGGAGGGATGGATGGAGGGATGGAGGGATGGTGGGATGCAGGGAGGACCGGGGGTGCTTGGCTTTGAGGAATCTAATCCCAGAGTTAATTGGCATGACTGATGAAGACAAATTGATATGGGTCAGCTGAATCAGAGAAGAGAGGAAGGGCGATTGTGTACGGCGCACACGTAAAGCATATAAACACGAGCACACAAACACGTCCAGCAGATAGCCGTGTGAGTGAGTTAACTGTGGTGAGGATTGCTGTTCTCCTAAATCAGCCCGTGGCAGCGGGAAATTACCTCGTACCGGTTACAGAACGCACCAAACACCCCTCTTGGTGAAAGCTTTTCCTCAACACTGAAGCTGCGACCATTGATTTTCCAATGCTCCCATCTATTCACAGGTGGTCTTCTCTGGGGGGGGTGGGGGGGGTGTACCAGCAGAGTAACTGAATGCAAAACGTTTCACCTGTGTGTCAGTGTGGAGCGTGGAAACCCGGCCCTTTGAACGCCGTCCCTCACGGGGCCCCACTAATTGAGCCAGATCAATTCACGGAGACGGCGAGCAGGTTGGCACAGTTGCCACATCAAAGGCATTCTAATAACTGCACACTGTGGCCATTACAGAGCTCTGGAAAAAAAAGAGCCACATTTATGTTTGCTTCAAAGCAAGCACGGCAGCGGTGGATTTACAGAGAATCCAGGCCTTCGCTGTTCTCTTTCAACACTACAATTTCGACACAAGGCTATTTTGGAGCGAAATTTTGGGAACAGAACAGAGAGTATTCACACATACATAAATACAAGCGCTCTAAATTGTACTTTAATTAGATCCCTTTTTTGCTGCTACAGTGGAAACCAATAACACCACATGCAAAAAAGAGCCAAATGACAGACTGTAAGTGTTAGGCAGACATTGCAATAATACCCACATGATTCCTCTATCTGTGTAAGTTTCACACAGCAGCAGTGTACTCTGCATCTACTGCAGGATTAGCTATGCGGATGCTGTCTGTTGCCAGTTATCTTTGTCCTTTCTCTTTCTCGTTAGTGATAAGTTTGTAACTTTGTTCATTAGTGCTGGCCTGTCTCCTGCTGTACCGGCCGTCTGAGGCTGGCAGTCCTCTCCGTTTCCGCAGAGTCTTTCACTCTTTGTCTCCCTCTCAACCTCATTTTTCTCACACTCTTTCCCAACCTTTTTGGCTCCCATCTTTTATTTTTTTGTTGTTTTTTTATTCTTTTTTTTCCACTCCAGCTTTCACTGATTTCTACTTAGCCTCCGTTTCTCACTCCCTCTCATGCTCGCAGCTCGGCGGCACGTCTCCGCACTGCTCGGCGAAATAATTTACCGCACGCAGAGCTCCCGCGGATGATTGAAGCGTAATTAGACGGCGGAGACAGCGGAAGCCAACGGAGGTGCTCGGGAGCCGGCGCTCGTCAGATGGTCCGTCTCACTCTCACCGGCTTTGCCCTTCAAAACTATCACTTCTGCGGGAGGAGCAGGGGGAGGGGGACTGTGTGCTCAGCCAGGGCGCAGCTATGAAATGACACATTGGCAAGTGATTGTATCTTTTCTTTTTTTTCTTCCATGAGTGAGATCGTCTGCACTGCACTGCAGATATTTCAACCATTTCCTTCAACCGTGTCCATGTGCCTACGTTTGTGCTGGGCGGGACAAAATAGTAGCGTCTCGGGCCTGTTGAAACAACACTGAAAGAACGCCGTAAACTCAATCTTAAAACTGGGAAATTGTTTAACCTGACAAACTTATCTGCTGATTTATTGATAACAAAACATAAGCAAGTCAAGCCAAGGGAATAGGGGATCAACAGGATGCCTATATGTAGGTAAAGTATGATTAGCTTTATGCTACACAGTTTCTCAAGGCTACACTTTCATCATGGCAAAGCGCTTGAAGCTACGAGTGCTTGTTAACGGACACAACTATGAGAGAAGGAGCGAACGGAGTGATGCATACACACTACATGCTTACGGGCTCGCTGTATTCCAGTGTGGAGGGAAATGAGCTGCGTGCGAGCGGCTATAATCACGAGGACGCCCTTGTCGATGGCGGCTTCGGGGGGAAAGTGCTGATCGTCACACAGCGCTCTGACACCATATGCTTCGCGAACGAACACCGCGGTGGATGTCAGAGGGGAAATGGCATGGCGTTCAAGGTGGCGAACATCGAACGGAGAGGTGAGTGATGCTGCTGAGTGAGCACCTGTATCCCCCAAAGTCTGTCCAATTATAGCGCTGTATTCACGATACAATGCATCTCCCCCTATTATATTCTCCCCAGATTAAACCAATGCTTGGGGGGAGGGGGAGGGGGGGGAGGCTTAGCTGTTGTCAGCAACCAACTGTAACGGCACCGTCAGCCATCCCCTTTGATCATCGCCCAGAGGTCACCCTATGTTGAGCCGCACCGTGGGGTCCTGGGTGTGAACGGAGCTAAGGCGTCAGAGGAGTCACCTTTAAAGCATAATAAGGAGACTGCTGACTGACTGCAGACCACCCAGAGGGGGATCCGTGCTTCTCGCATGAATATAAATGTAATATTGACAGGAAATCTTCCCCGGGAGAGAGGAAGGAGAAGACGAGCCGGGGAGACGGAGCAAGTGAAAGGTAGTGAGAATAAATGAGAGGGTGCGGGAGGACTGAACACTCCGGTTCGCTTCACACCGTTAAATCGTCTGAAGCATCCGCTGGTGACTACTGGTTGATGGGCCGGTGTGAGCGCTGTGTTATCATAAACATTTGGGATTCACTTCATGGAGGCACTTTAATGACGCTTTTAGCATAATTTCCCCACTGTAATGTGACGTGAAGGGCAAGCAGCGCCTTTCTGTCTGCCTATAGCTTCTGTGAACCGTATAAATATTGGCCATTGGAACCAGGAGGCACACTGCACTGAGCCACCGCTGCTTCAAATCAAGGCAGAAAAAAACTCTCCAAAATCAATATCATAGTCAAATGACAATAAACACTGTCTTTGTGTGACATTTGGAAGTGTGAAACTTACTAATTTTATGATTTTCGTTCATTTTTTTCAGAACAAAGTAATAAAATAAATACAGTGGAAGGAAAGCGTATTTGACATGCCAGGAAACAAAAAGGTATTTTGCCTTTGAAGGTAAATCGCATGCAACTTCACGAGCATCACAGAGTTCCTGGTCCGATCCAAAGACAGCAAATGTCAGCTTCATGCTCATATTGGCCCTAATGTGTATGACATCAAAGCAGGGTGTACATTGTCAGAATCCATATGATGTTACAGAGTTGTTTTGCAAATTCTTGGCTCTCCACACAGAGAGAGGAAAAAAAAAAAAAAAAGTAGAAAAGGACAGCTTTGTTTTCATCCGGGCTGTTATCAGCAGAAAGCCGACTGCAGCGAGAAAAGGGAGGGATGATTTCCATAAAGACTGGCTGTTGTCTGAAAGCAAGCAGCTGTCAGGCGGAATTACCTCTCCGACACAGACACCACAATCGAGGGCGCCCTTCCCATAATTCAGTCTGATTGGCTCAAGGGGAAAATGGCAGCCTGCGGAGAGTGAGGCGAGCGGCTGGTTGACAGGTTTGCATCCGTGAAGCTCGACGCGGCGTTTACCTGTTATCATTCTGTCGGCTCCATGTGTCAGTTTTCACAGTTCGGAAAGCTACCTGAACAAAGTGACATGGAGGATGGAGTCCATGGTGTGAGGAGGCAAATGTGTGCCTATACTCAATGTCTCTCTCTCTCACACACACGTTGTTAAATGCATGGATTATGGTTCTCATACACTGATGTCTTGATCTATTATCCTGCCATATATGCAGTAGGTTGGTTACTTGTTACATTATATAGAACATTTTGGTAAGTACGAAACAGTCAGCCTAACTCAAATAAGTAAGTACCATCTGCCTTGTTTCCAAAGGCTCGATGAGAAGATCAATGCCTCTCATGTCTTAGCTCTAATTATGGGGTTCGATCTGAGAGGCTATTAGCTTAGCATAAAGACTAGAAAGAGGTAGAAACAGCTACCCTTGCTCTCTCCAGAGTTAAAAAAACACCAAACAAGCATCTCATAAACACTAACAAACTCTTGTTTGTTTGATCTTCTAGCATCCAGTCGTAATGCTAAGCTAGGCTAATCCCCTCTGGGCTTTATAGGCAGGAGAGTGGCATCAATAAACAAATCACCCAAAATGACAAACTAAACTATTAATGTAGGGCCATGCATATTTCAAACCAAACCCTGCTCTTTTAATTAACCTAAGCAAGTAGTCTGTTGCATTTTCGCTTTGTTTTTATTCACAACATCAACTATGAAAACTATGACCGTAGCCTGCGAGAGAGTGTAAAATATTCACTAAATTATATAATTCCCTCCAAACATAATAGAGAATCCCGTTTAGTTTTATGGGAATGTAATTTTGTAGGAGAGATAACATGACCTAAATCAAAAACCTCTCAAATGTCTATTTGTTTGTATGAATGTACACACAAAATAGAATCCTTGTGTACTGTGTATACAGGCACACACACACAGATACACGCACAAACTTGCACTCACACATATATACACTCAAAAACACAAACACACACACACACACACACACACACACTGCACACCTATGCTAAGTGCTCTTATCTGTGACTTGTGTAGAGGTGAGTGACAGGAAGGGAGGTGCAGGGGGGAAGTGTCCTTTAGGTATCTTAATTATGGCTCCTCTCCTCCCTCTCGCTGTCACCATCCCCGGGGGAGGGCAAGACAAAAGGAAGGCAATGTTTCATCTCTGCTGCCTTGGTATTTCAAATTCCAAGGGGAGTAAGAGGAGAGAGACAGCAGGGTGTTACATCGGAAGAAGAAGAGGAAATCAAGTGACGCTTCCCTCTTCCCCTCGGTTTCTCTCTTCATGCCTCCTATGCAGCTGTGCTTAAAATAAGGCACCTTAATAAAAGCGCTTTAATGGCGTCAAGGCAGGAAAAAAAGGCGCAACTTGATTACCGTGACGGTTTTATTTAATGAGCGCAAAGCCTTTGGCTCCGACTTGCTATTCGTTTATTACTTTGTTGTGGAGAGATATATGTGACAAAATGGAGCTGGGGGAGTGAGCGAATGAGGCTGAATGCTCTTATTGTGGAAGTCGTCTGTGGTGTTGGCAATCGTCTTTGCGATTTACACCTTCCCCGAAGCGCACCTGGGCTTTTCATCCGGCCCCGCCAGGGGAACGCAGCTCCGCCATGACGGAGAGGAGGGTGTCAGAGACACCTTGGCAGGTAGGCAGACACAAAGACGGCCTGCTGTTAATTATTGATGGGAATAAATTGCACTTGCTGCATATCTGGCAGGGGAACACACGGTGGATGGGAATACAAATGTGTTTTTACGAATGTAGAAATGGCAATAAGGGGTTAGAGAGAACGGAGAGGGGGCAAGGTAGAGGACCCGATAGAGTGATGGGAGTGATACCTGGTAAAGAGACATCACAGAGATGGAGAGGGAGTCCATAAAAGCAAACTACTCCTTAATGTCTCTCACAAGTGTGATAAAAGCACAGAGCTCCGGCACAGAATGCTGGCCTTTCTATTTGTGTGAACAGAACAAAGGATCATCGCAAAAAAAGCAACAACTAACTATTATACAGAAATGCTAATAGGAAATGATTTTGTGAATGTGCCCACACATGCACACCTATGCAAACAAACATCCTTAAAAAGGTCAGCTCTTTAGATTTGGGACCCAGACCTCTCTCATGAACATATTGACTGAGAAAAGGGGAGCGATGCAAAGTAGGGGTGTTAAAATACGCTGGGCAAAGAGCACGGGCGTCTTATCTGTATTCTGAGAACCTGGCCTCTTATAAATATTGGAAGAAGGACACTGGTGGGGAGAGGAAACGGCCAAATGGTGCATTTGAGAAATGGCACACCTGAGCACCGCACAGAATATCATCTCCTCCTGTCAGATCTCATCCCATTTGATCAAAATAATTGCCGCCTTCATCGTTATCATCAATTCTGTCATCTGCGCTGGCGCCATCGCCATGCTCCATCTCATCGGGGCTTCTTTGGCTTCAAGGAGGGGGAGGGGGGGGGGGATTTCTGGATCGGATCAAATACTGAGAAAATCACTCATAGTCATCAGCATATTCATTGCTTTAATGCTACTGACATTTTGCTCACCTATTCAAATATTCTGACAGCAGCAAATCCTGGGCTGATACAGAAATAGCCTGGTTTAGCCATGTGGGCTCGTCTATCATAGATGTCCGGAGAGAGAGCCCCGCTGTGCTTAAAGTCTGTGATGAGTCTCTCTTCAGCAGCAAGGGAATGAAAGATTTAGGAAAGACAGATGCGAAAAGGACAGCCGCTAGCCTGGACCAAGGGTCGACATACATTTATAATAGAACTGATGTTCTTTTGGGGACAGCCAAATACGCAACAATCAACATTAAGTCCCAATCTTAATATCCGGTACAAGATTCTGAGGTTCAACGGCGAATAAGCACACAACCCCACCAGTGTGTTCTTACTCAAAGCCACACCTCTCCATGTGCGTCTGTCAACCCGGCCCCGGAACTCACTGGGGCCCTCTTTGTCCAACTGAAACAGCTTGTCTCATCTGCTTCCACTTTAGCGGGCTAATAACACTGCGCAACACGGGACGAGCGGCTGGTCAATCTTCAGTTACAGCCGGGCCAGCTTACATGCTGGCACCCGAGTCCGTTTGCCGTGGAAGGATGCCACGGACGCACATGCTCCCGCACATGACCAAGTCCATGTGACCGCTTGAAACGAGGGACCCGCATGTGCAGGACAAAGTCTCGATGCTGGATTGCGCGAGACTGCAGCTTTGCCCCGTCACAGAGTGGCGGTAAGATAAAACAGACCCCACGAGCACCGCAGTCGCCTCCCAGCTTGTCATATAGTCATACAAACACACTTATAAGCCCACATGTAAGAGCCTTCTTGTATTAGAGTGAGCGAGTTAGTCATTAAACAGCAAAGCTATGTGGAAAATTACTTTCTATAAAAGTGTGTTTATGGACAAAACCAGTTTTGGGGAGCTTTCCGATCCATCAAAGTCCATGAAGTGTGTTAAGTGCACAGTATTAAATCCCCGGAGGGAGCGAGACGTGCAACAAAAGTGCTAATGATAATGCAAGGGGAAGTGGCGGCACTAAGTTGTTTTTAAACACTCCTTACCTTGGCCATTTGGGCCTGCACCCCGGTGGCTTTGAGAGACGACACGGCCTTCTGTGCTGCAGCTGGGCTGTCAAAATCCACAAAGCCATAGCCTGGAGAGAGAAAAGAAGGGAGGGAGAGAAAGAGAGAAAGAAAGTCAGGCATTAGTAGAGACGGAATGAAGGCCGATGACTAACAAGGAGACTGACAGACACTTGGTAATTGTAGCAGTAATAGGTTGGTAACATGACTACAGAGGCTGCCAGTTCTCATATCTGGTGAGCACTACATTGTTTGATAATTAGCGACACTGACGTTCATGGGGGGATGCTATGCATCTTAATTAGTAGCATGGATGAGCGATTTAGTAATAACAAACCCCGGCACCCTGCCCACCTCCACCTCCACACACACACAGATACGCAAACAAAAACACACAAGCGGCGAGTAGCGTGAGAATCAAGAACACAGACCATCACTGTTCTTTCTTGTAGTTTAATGACAACTCGTCCGCATGTTCTGAAAAGTCTGTGACTAAAGGGATAATGCACGCATGTGCTCATTTACATACGCAGAGAGGCGCGTCGATTCATCCTTCAGATACTTTTTTTTAATACTCGTTCAGCCTTTTGATTTTCTGAGGCTGTGAAGTCGGCCGGCCCACATCGTGCTCCTCAACACCCGCCGTATTTAGCACAGCCTCATTTCACATCCTGCGTAATCCTCTCCTCGGTAGCAAATCTCTCAAAGGTCGACAGCGTGCACCAGAGATGCTGCCGTCTCTCTTACATACACATAAACACTTATCTTTCTCCAACGGAGCCTTTCTGTCCACCTACTTAACGTCTTTGTCCCTCTCCGGTCTCTAAAACACTCTCTCTCAACGTCCCCCCCCCCCCCCGGGGTTTTTTTCAGACATTAACAGCCACCGGCCCCCATCTGGAAATCCATCACCGGAGGAAAGCGGAAGGGAATGAAATCTGCGGCTGTGATTTATGAGTTATTGTGATCCCGACGTTCTCCGGGATGTATCGGAGACGGGGGGTCACGTCTGTGTTAATTAAAATTTGGTGGCGGATTAAAAGCAGTCAATGGGTGCCCTATGATCCACTGTTTCAGAGGGAAAGTGTAATTAGAAAAGGATAATGGGTGTGAGGCGGGGGGAGGCTGGCTGCTGTGGTTACCCCATCATGTCACAGACGATTGCGTATGAGCACGCGCATGCACGTTAACGCCTCACTTTCTCACCATGCGTTCTCACAAATATCTCACTTTTTCAGACATTGTGTGTGTGTGTGTGTGTGTGTGTGTCTGTGTGGTGGTGAGGGGTTGGGGTCATTTTCCTGTCGGTTGGCGGCGAAGGAGTGTGGAGCAATGTGAAAATTATAACCTGTGGCGGAAGAGAAATCAAGTGCGAGGACTGATTAATGGCCAGCTGTTAGAGCGGGGGTGGGAGGGGCGGCTCTTTAATTGTGGAAATATGAAGAGCGAGAGCTAAACGATTCAAATGGAGGCGACAGTCACACAAAAACCCTTTCTTTGTCTTACAGGAGACACCAGGTATGTCCAACTATTTCATTACATTAATGAACCTAGAAAGCAGCTAATTTAATAGTATATTACATTTAATGCATTTCTTTAATACAGTATTTCAAGAAAGCTAAATTTGAGTCACATCAGAGCAGTTTATTAAAAAAGGCATTTTAATTTGGAGGGTCGGTTCAACCAAATAAGAAACACAAACATATTTTCTGCCTTGCCTTCTCTAACCATGCAGATAATGGAGTGGACTTCCTTTGGCCAGTTTTTTGGGGATTTTCTGCCTCCTCCCAAATACAACTGAGGTGAATTGAATTTGGCTTTGGTGAAACTGAAAGCAGTCTCCCTGTTTCTGTGGATAATTCATCCACCAAGCGTTGTACAGTTTCCATGGAATTACAGATGTGGGGACAAACTAACGTCATCACATCGAGTGTCTTTGTTCGATTTTGGGCTACCACAAAATGTGCCTCGGCACAGACTGAACTCTACTGGAGGAACCAAAATATACAGACCAAAATAAATTCCCTCTGTTTTGCTGATGGTGGTGGTGAGGAGTGCCGTGTCAAGGGCAATCCATGTGGATAGTGTTTTTTGAAGAGTTTTCTTTAAATCTACAGCATTTGAGTAAGGCCGACTGTTTTTGCGTAGAACTTTGTTCCACATTAGGCATTCGCTGAATACAATCTATCAATCGATGCATGGAAACAACGCCGTTGGCTTTCCGTAAACTCCTCACGGAGCCGGCTTGAAATCAATTTTCGTCCGGTACATTTCTGTCAGTCAGCAGAGGAAAGTTTTCCGGCCACCGTCCTCTCAGACTGCTGAGGTTTTTCAGTGAGAGTGAGATCTGGTGACTGTGAAGGCTTTAGCATTTGACTCACATCATTGTTGGTCTCGTGAAACTGATGGAACCCATTTTATGTTCAGGGTTGTCCCTTTAATTTGTCACATGTCCGTGTTTCTCTGTTTTCAGCGAGGTGGTACGGACATCTTGCTGTTGAATCTTTTAAATGCAATTCTACGCTGTGAGCACCACAAAACCATAACGCCTTTCACCTCAGTTGCACCGAGACGGAGGCAGAAAACCAAGAGATGGATATGGTTCTGAACGCGAGTAAAAAAAAAAAAAACGACCTGCATGGCTACACACGACCAGAGGTAAGTGCGTTATTTTTGTTAGTAATTTGGGTGAGCTAACCCTTTAACCAAAACAGACAAATTATTCTCTGCAGATCTAAGAACATATTAAAATCACATCAAGAGAAGCACACAGATTGTTACTGCGGTCCTCTGGGCGACGGCTGGTTCTCTCTAATAATCTGAATATACCTGGGACCCCCCAATTACAAATTTAATATTCACCCCACTACCACCTGGAGTGCACTTATCAAACTTTCAGCAGGATGAGGATTTTAGAGAATGCTGACCTATATTCAGACAGCTCTGAATGGATGAAGAGGTGAGGGGGAGGCAGGGAGAAAGAGAGCGAGAGAAAGGGCGGGTTCAAAAGAAAGGCAGCGTGAGGGAGGGGGGCTACCTGGAGTCAGCTGAATGCACTGAGGAAGGCTGCCTCCAGTAATAGTTCCAGTTTGCTCTTCCCCTGTGCGGTTACTGTAGCAGATATACGCATAATGATTGTATAATGTGGCATGTTTGATCCGCAGCCACGGGGCAAATCTGTTAAAGGCTTGTTTTGTTGAAATAAAACATAATAATTGAGAGACATGGAGACAGCTTGAGTCTATTTGTGCTTTTATCAGACAGAATGGCTGTGGAGGTTATGGGACATTCAGAATCGTTGTGTGTGTGTGTGTGTGTGTGAGCTCCTCTGACAGCCAGCTTCAGTATCAGACCATAGACGTTAAGTGGCTCATCCTCACAGTTTAAAGAGCAAAGTGTAGGTTTACCCGTTATATTTGTATGCTTCAGATATATTCAGCTTTAGGATTGGGTCTGATTTTTTTTCCCCATCTTTCTTTTTGGTTATGTACCATTAGCAACTTAAGACATATGTCCCATTAATATTCACTATCTGGGAGGACCCACTGTGCTGATAAGTGTGCATTTCACTAAGGATATTGGACACCAGCTTGCTTGTGTCACCTCTGTCACTGCAGAATAAACATGACTTAAATGAATCCTTTTTGGTAATTACCAGTTGGACCAAACGTCAAACGTCAGTAGACCGGTCTCTCAGCAAACATTTATTAATTTCAGTTTGACTTTAAGTCCTAGACATTGTAGCACAGTTATAACTGTATATCACTATGATTACCCAGAGTAATTTGGACATCGTTTCCAGGAAAGACACTTATCTCTGTCTTATTATTACTATATAAAAGAGATAAAAAGCTGACCTGGTACACTCATATTTACCTTCTCTTCTAGTGCCAGCTCAAGCTACTTTAGCATCGTTCCCTGCAGTCAGTAAAAAACTCACTGAAATCTCATATCGCTGAATGCAGAAGCAAAATCATGAATCATCCAGCAGTAGCTCTTTCTGTTGAATTTAGCTGGGATTGAAAATGTGTGAGTCCCTCATAGAGGAGGTGATTTGGATATTTTACTTTCAAGGAAGGAACCCTATTGGATCCACGTCACCTCACGGATTGAATATTGATCATTACTTCAAGGGTTTTCTGTAATGTACCTCTACTTATTGGATCTCTAGATAAAGTTCTTTATCATATCAGCTAGAGCACATGTTTGATTTTTGCTATACATTTGAAATATACTCAATACTTTTGTATATCATTAATATGTATAAGCAAAAGATTGTAGGTAAAATTGAAATATCCATATATGGTTTGAGACATAGTGGCTCTTGTAATTGAATGTGAAGTCTTTTGATTGGCTGTAACTCCAGTCACTGTTGGTTTAAAGTTTTGGATTAGCTGAAGGTGTCTTGATATATCCAGTGTGTACAGAATACCAGGTACTGTGTCTACGGGTGTGTGTGTGTGTGTGTGTGTGTGTGTGTTTGCAGGTGCAGGTACTGTATTTATGTTGTTTGGTTAGTCATTGAGCAGAAGAAACAACCTATTGAGTTGTGAAGAAGAAGCGGGGGTCAAGAAACGCTACACTCGATTGAAGACATCGCATCTCACACGTTTTTTAACAACACCCGCACTCGCACACACACAGAGGAATGTGTTTCCTGGAGCCAAGTACATGCTGTCCTCCTACTGTATTCAATGTGGGTTCCCATCTTAAGTGGGATGCAGAGGGCAAGGTGTTGCTTTGAAGCCTCTGCAACAACACAAACATCCAATCGATAGCTGTCACTTAAAAGCGTCTCAAAGTGACTGACTGCATACGTGGTCGCTGATAATGGTGTGCAGCTGCACACTAATGTGCACACGCACACGGTGGCTCGAGCCCACATACACACACACACACACACACACACACACACACACACAAACACACACAGTTATGTACAGACACACAGACTGTCTCTCTGAGAGGAATAAAGAGAACATGAGCTGCCATATCATATTTCCTGGTCTGGCTCTAACAGGGAGCCTGTCAAGATAAAAGGACCATCTTCAATCAGTTACTACAGGATGGTGCTATGCTACCACTGCTTCTACTCTACTGCGGGCCCACTGACTGCGCTCGCATGGATGTGTGTGTGTGTGTGTGTGTGTGTGTGTGTGTGTGTGTGTGTGTGTGTGTGTGTGTGTGTGTGTGTGTGTGTGAGAGGCAGGGCGCTCCCTAACGGAGGTGTAGGACTACAGTGTAGATGATGCCACCTCGGGCTATGCTCAGCACAAAAGTCTTCAGTGGAGAGCGGAGATAAGGGACTCATTACAGTGCGTGTATCGACGTATCAATCATCCACGCATCATTCATGCGCCATCAAATTATGCTAATCCTAATTACTTCTGGGGAAATTAACATTTTTTATCTGCTAATAGTCGGGATTGTTTGGGGTTTCCTAGCCACTACATCCACCGCCAATTTCCCCCAATATTTTTCCATTTTTCACATTCTAATATTCGGCGCTAATGATCCCATTTTGCACAGCATACAATGGAATAATAATGCCCTAAGTATGAATAATGAATCAACGGCAAGTCACGGAGCATTACAATGGCGAACGGGGCAAACAGTGTAATTGTTTACGTCCTTGTGAGTCATCAAGAGGAGGACTGAAGCTGCTGTCGCACATGGGAGATTAATCATCGTGGTTACACCAATCTTAATTCGTAGTTTGCATGTATAAAAGTAATTACGGTTAATGGAGGAGATAGATGCGCCGCACCATGGACAAATATGCATAACAATGCCCGTAATATGATTCTTATGATTCATGGTGCGGCCGTAGCACCGCATCACGTTCCATCCTACAGTACGTTCATTGTTAAAACCTCGCTCGGCTTTCCGACTGCCAACATGTGACTTTGTATTTTTGCGAGTCAATTCTGTGTGTGCGGTAGCATGTGGCGCTGAAATGATTAGTCAACTCATACATTTGTTGATGAATTGTAAATTAATTGACAATTATTTTTCAGAGTGGAGTCATTTATCAAGGGAAAAAAAAGCCAAATATTCAGCGGTTCCCACTTCTCAAGTGAGAAGTTTAGGGCTGCAGCTAACCATTCATTTGTTGATCATTTTAATAATTTAGTTAATAAACCGTCAGAAAAGAGTGAAAAACTAATTTCAAGAGCCCAAGGTGATTGAAATGGACTTTATATTTATATTTGATTTTTTTTTTGTCTGAACAACATTCCAAAACCCAAATATATTCAGTTTACAATGATCAGGGTAAAGCACAAAATGCTCCGTGATGAATGAAAATAATTACTTGATGATGATGATCAATTAATTGATGACTGTCAATACATTAAGAGAGACATTTTCTAATTTTTTCTGGACTAATTTAGACTAATTGATTACGTGATTAGTCATATAATAAAAGGTGGACTAATAATAAAAATATTTTTTTTATGTAAAATAAAATAATTGGACTTTGTGGTCATTAAGGGAAAGAAAGTTTTGACCTCACAGAAACAATTAAAAAAGAAACCTCCAAACATGGATGAAGAGAAGCTGTAAAAATACGTCACTGCTTGCACATTTATAGATGTCTCTGGTCAGTTTGGGGGTTTGCCCAGCCTCTCTGCCCTGCAGGAGGGGCGGGGGGTGCTTGTGTGAGGCCGCGGTGAGCTGTGCAAACACTGACGGGGGGGGGGGGGGGGGGGGGTTAAATAGCGAGATGGCATCCATGACTAACTGTGGCCAAGTCCAGACCGCCGTGGTCACACTCCAAACCCAGAGGAGAGCATCCTCGCTGGGACTGCATTCCTCTGTCCTTCTCCATTCATCCTGCACCACCAGTGGTGACTGATGATACATTTTGTGGCTACCCTCCACTAAACCCTGCGCTGGTGGGTGTGTGTGTGTGTGTGTGTGTGTGTGTGTGTGTTTGTGCCTGTGTGTATGTGAGGGTAAGTGAGTAAACAGGGCAAGACCATAAATCTATCTTTCAGTTGAAGGTTCTCCCAATGAGAAACATCTGCAAAACACACACACACACACACACACACACACACACACACACACACACACACACACACACACACACACACACTTCGTTTTTTACTTTGGGTATTAAAATGTTAGATTTAGGCACGCGACTTACCACACCACAGCAGTCACAGCATTAACACCACAGATAAGGCAACGCTTAACAATACTAGGACTGAACGATTTTGAAAAGATATCCAATTGTAAATATTTTGACGGATATCGCTTGATTATTATTCTCATTTTCATTGATAAACACATTTAAATGATTAGGTTGTGATTAATGCAGGGATGTGTATCAAACAAAGATGTTTTTCACATCTGCAGAATATGATGTGTAGGCCAGGACATCTCTACAGCCACACAATATGTCATTTAAAATGGTAATTTGATACACGTTTTGCCATTAATTTACTCATTCATTCATTCATGTGCAATATCAATATAAATGCAATGTACGTATGTGCAATACAAACCCCTCATATGTGTATTAATATCCAACCACTCAATCTGATTATATTGTATTTTTAGCTTTTGCTGTGATTTACTTATTTATTATACCTTTCTGTTTGACAATTTTTTGTACTTGTTTGGTTTTCTGCTGATGTCTCTTGTTGCTCTGTCCACTTTGCTGCTGAAATCCTGCAAATGTCCCCGCTGTGGGACTAATAAAGGATTATCTTATCTTTAACAAACAACCTCCAGCGATTTAAAAATTGCACTAGGCATTGTTACGATCAATTGTGCAGCCCTAAATAATACCAATAATACCACAACCTCCTCTACAGTACATGCAGCATCCTACAAAATCTGCAACCGCTCCAATCCACACAGCGTTGGTCCACACATGAACCTAAAGACACATCAGGGAGATCAGCAACAACATGCAAGCACAAACACATGAAACCACTGGACTGCAGCTCGAGGATCAACTCAAAATTAAGATCCCTCGTTTACTGGTCCAGAGTCGCCATCCTGGCTGCCTCGCGCTTGGAGACAACACTATCTGTAGTGAAATGACTCTCACAGAGGGCTCTTCCATATTAGACACAGGCGAGGAGATAGCGGTACAGGCAATTAACTTATCAACCCTGCAGCATGGATTTATAGCTAAAGCATTCGTCTTGGGCTGAAGCAGCCGACCCATTGGCTATATTGTATTTCTTGTCATCTTCTCTGCAGGTGTAGGAGTGTCCTTGCCAGAGAGCTGCAGTCGGGATCTGCAGAGGGCAAAGAGCCAGGGCTCACGGCCAAAGGGGCCACTGGCAGCTCATTGTGCCGAAGACAAACTGAACAGGAGGTAGAAAAAAAAAAGAAGTAATTCCTCATCCAATATCTGTGCAAATGTTTCAGATGAGTTCGGTGCAACAGCAATGCCCCTGCAGACGTGGGAGAGATTGGATGCACGTAAGGGATGAAACTGACATTCATGTGACCCTGACGCCCGGGCCACAATTTCTCATTTGATTTCATAATAAATGTCATGTGTGTTTATTTTAGACATAAAACGGTTGAGAAGCGTGTGCTCATCTGTAAAAAAAATAATGACAATCCACAATTAAAAGGCGGTACTGTATTAATTAATAGAGCTGCACAAGTCAATGTACTTTCCAAACCTTTCAAAATAAAAGCCTTGTGTCAGCAAGTGAAGGGATTCTGTCAACAGACAGACGTTAGAGGGCTTTCATTTAGAAAATGGAAACAGGAAGTGTTGAGTTTAAAATAACTTTTTTGACTTTGTTTCATGACACGCTCTTTAGATAAAGACGTTGAAACTGTAGTAATGTTGCTGGCAAATCAGCCTTCAGTAAGTGTCACCATGAATTCTGGTAACACTGAAGCAGGGATGAAATGTGAAATAATATGTTAGATTAACATTTTCAAAAGGTTGAATATTAATAAAGTATTTTAACATCTGGGTTCACAATAATGATCTCTTTTCCGTCTCAGCCTTCCTTTCTTCTTCATTTTTCTCATCATCATTTTTCTTTCTTTTTTTACCCTCCTTCCTTTGTTCCTTAATTAATTCCTATCCGTTCACACTCGGCTGTAGCACAGCACCATATGGCTTCTACTACATTCTCAGCTATAAATCCAGCATGACAGTCGAGGCGCCATTTAAAATATGTGTGTGTTATATGAGGTCTACAATTATGTTAAAATCCACGCTGTAGTGCTAAAACATGGCATCAAGACAAATGGTGTCAGAAGACCTAGCTTCTAGGAATACGCGATTATCTTCACCGACCTGAAGAGGCATTCAAAATATACAGCGTTCACACGTTGGGAGAATGTCTCCTCATTGCTGACATGCACTGATTTAAAGTAGCAGAAAAAAGATGTCTCCTAAACTGTGCAGATATGGTCTTCATTCAAGATCTGTTGATAACATCGCTGCTCGGGTCCATCAGCACGCTGGCTTAATGGCAAACACCGACGTGTTTGGTGCAACATGTGAAGAGCACTCATGAGAGGTTTGAGACCAAAAGGGTGTTAATTACTTGTCAAGAGGTTGTTAAAACGAGACCCGGGGCGAAAAAAACACTGAGTGGCTATACAGAACCACCAAAGAACAAACACACACACACACACACACACACACACACACACACACACACACGTACGCAAACCAGCATGTATATTCACACACATGTGACACAAACTTGTAAATGCCTGCATACACAACTACGCATGTTAACATACAATATATTCATAGAAACACAACTTCAGCCACAGTTGTGCGCACATACACACACACACACACACACACACACACACACACACACACACCCCCTACACATACACATACATACACATACACACACACACACACACACACACACACACACACACACACACCCTACACACACACTCAGGTTAGAATGTCAAACAACCCTGAATAGCAGCTCATTCTGGTGCCCATTGATGTGAAAATGCCACAAGCAGTATAAGCACTTTTTGACACAAAGAGCAGGTGCGGTCCTTTTCTTCCACACTTCTCTCTCACTCCACCTACAGAGCGTCTTAAAATAGTCGCACTCCCATCATTCCGACTATTCCGGGGAATTTGTACCGTTAGTATTCGTGCTGCGTGCCGTCTCGTGCCCCACCACATTACCCCCCCCCCCCCCCCCCTTTTGAGCGGCATGTTGTAATGAGCAACGCTATCACGTCAGGTACCTGAACGCGCCACCAGCGAGACGAGAGGACCGGGTAAATATTTGAACAAAAGCCGGATCGATGAAATCCGGCGCCCTCGTAGCACGGGCAGAATCTCCAGGTAGAGACGGACATTAAAAATCTAGACATAGCGTCCCATTCCCTCTATGCGGCGCTTTCCTTTTCCTGTGCATCTGTTAGTCATTCATGAGGAACGGCCTGGCCGCCCCCAGCTGGCCTTCCTCTTCATTGCAGTTATGATTAATGCCTTCCTTAACCAATCAAGGGTTGGATCATTAGTCAGGAGATGTGCACGGGGGCCGGGGCCTTGGCAGGTCAGTGGACGGCCGAATCCCTCACTGCGGTTTCCCCCTCGCCATCCACGGGTTAGGTCCAGGATAAGAGATGACTTGAGGTACGCCCCCCTCACCTTCCACCAGTGCCCTCTGAGGCATTTTGTCAACAAACAGGACAAAGAAGGGAGCCAATGACGAGAGAAGACGAGACCTCGGTGGTGACAAACATCTGCACCAGATAATCCCCAAGGGTCTGCCTGTACTTTGTCAAAGTTCGTTATGGAATTTTTCGGTCTCTGTTTTGATCAACAACGCTTCAGAAACGAAACAAATTTCTCCAATCTGCAACGAATCTGTGTGCAAAAAATGTTTTCGGGAAACCTTGGTCTATTTTGATCTGTGACTCTGCGGCCCCTGGGTTTCACCTCACCGCGACCTCCGCCGCACACACGCAGTCACTCAAAATACGCACACATGTACGGCCGACGACCGTGCTGCATCCAAGAACAGCACAGGAAGTGGAGGGGGGGTGTGTGTGTGTGTGTATGGGGGGGGAGGGGGCAAAAGGTCAGAGCTCAAGGAATGCAGCGCCTATGGCCCGGGCTGCTTCTATTTACGACAAACTTGGCCAATCAGATGCCTACTTGGTGGACGGCCAACTTGGAACTTACTGGAATGGAGACCGAGGGGGAAGGGTGTAGGGGAGGCAAGGGGGGGAGAGAGAAAAGGGATTTTTTTTTTTGTGCATCTGATGCTAACAAAGGCTGCGGGTGTTATGCAGTGAGGCTCCGCATGCTGAATCTGTCCAAATCAATGTGATTATCCCTCAGCTATTGCTAATTAGAGTCATTAATACGCAATGCAAAGCAGGAAAACGGCACGCGCTCCCTCTCCCGCGCTCCTCCGGCCGACTCTCGCCTCTTTCTGGAACGGGCTTTCAGGGAGCTGAGGCATTTGGAAAAGGTCCGCTGTTGGCCACATTTCAGTCGAGATTCTCATCTGCACATAATTCACTTTCAAAGGGCAGAGGGGGCGGCAAAGAGAATCCTTAATTGCGCCGGCACCGTGTACAACATAGACAAATGTTTATATCTCAGCCCTCTAATGAGAAACCAATAACGGATGCAAAAAGCACTCTCTGCCTTTTCTGCCTCCCCCCTCCACTCCCCCCCCCCCCCCCCCCCCCCTCCTTCCCACCCCAACCCAAATACACAGATACACATGGACGTGACAATGAAAAACAGGTCTTTTTGGAGAGCGTCACCTCATTCATCAATAGCCCTTATGCTCGGAGTCATGCGATACTCCACTCAGGCACTGATGCAGCAATAAATCTGTTTTTATAGAATGTAACATTGCCGATATTTCTCCATTAGGCTGATGCTCTGGTAAGGGCATTGGATGCTTCGCATTGTAATGGTCAAGCTTCTGACAGGCTGTTAAATTGCACCCAGTCCAGCTCGGCAAACAGTGATTCAGTATTCAAATGGCAAGGAGTTTTCAGGAACAGTATGCAAAGACGCTCTGCTGTAAATTCATTACAACTACATTTTTTTTTTTTTTTACAGACGGTTATTAAACCAAAGATATATTTCACTTTAATGTGTGCAACCGATTGTTTGGACACTTCAAACGTGATTGGACTTCGCTGAGACCAAATAGGAAGTTGGCCTGTTTCACATCAAGTCACCCACATAATAGAGTAAAGGCGACAGTGATTCTTTCAAGATGCGAGTTTATGTAATTCCCTTGTGAGTTTTTTAAACATCCTCATACAAAAATGGATGGCGAGTCACAGGGCGAAGAAAAGAAACAACAGCAAACTGCCGAACACACGGCAACCAGAGACTATCTTCTCATCTCATCTATCTCCCACCGATCAGTGCGGTAGTCGGTCGCGGCAGAGCGCCAGTCAGGCCGGTGAATCTCGACGCAGCCTTATCTCCCGGCGGCGGAGGGGGAAAACGGAGGTCTTTCAGAGGGCTGAGGTCATTTCCTCTGCCTCTGGGCTCTAGCAGGAAAAAACTAAAAGGTCTCCATTCGGTCGGCCCTGCTTTATTTCAAACGCAGCCGCTGCCTTTTAAGAGACCCTCGTGGGCACGGATGGTAAACGAGCGGTTTTGGGTTCCCCCGCAATCCATCTCTCTTTCCCTCTGTCTGTGATGCAAACACCCCCCCCCCCCCCCCCCCACAAATCTCTGCTGCATTTCTACAGTAACCGTGAAAGCGCAGGGAAGGATAATATAGACAGACAGTGTATGAGATCGAGGGAGAAAAGTAGAGACAAAATAGGAGAAGGAGGAGCGGTGTGAGAGTGCGGAGGAGCAATGAGAGCAAAACAGAGAGAGATGAAGAGCTGAATGCCTCCTCTTACCCAGTGCTCGACAGCCCTAAGGCCCTTTCACAACTTCCTGTTAGCATTTCTCTCTGAGCTGGGCTACATCCAAAGCATGTGTGCAAGCATGTGTGCGCATTTATCGGCATGCACAGTGTGTATGCGACTGTTGTGTACCCTTGCAAAAGTACAAATGTATGTGTGTGTGTGTGTGCCTGGAAGCCTGTATGTGTGTGTGCGTGTCATAGAGTAAGGCAGGGAGCGAGGGAGTGAGTCAGCGCTGGGAAGATATAGAGGCTTATTGAAAGGCCTGCGTGGTGCGGTGGTGGAGGAGAGCAGCCAGAAAAGGCAGACAGGCAGGCAGGCACACATGCTGTGATGTTAGGAAGAGGATTGATAGATCTGTTGCGCGGCCACTGCTGCTGCTGCAGGAGCCCAACACACCTCGGGCAGACGGATCCGGGGGGGGGTGTGCGTGCGGGGGTACGATCAGTCTTTGTGCGCCCTTAGTGATCGAGTGTGTGGGAGAGGTGTATTACATGGTCTTGGTGTGTCGTTTTTTTTTTTTTTTTTCTGTGACGTGGTACTTCAAACGCACTCGTTCACTGAGGGGGCAAACGTATAGATGGATGTATAGTGGGGAGAAAGCGTGTGTGTTCATGTTCGCGCGTGGGCGCCATTCGTGTATTGGCTCATGTTTAGGCGCACACTAAGATACGCATTTCCCTAACACCTGACCTGTAAGTACAGAGAGCGTCATCACTGTTTTTCTGCTTTTCAACACTCCCACGCTCACTATTCCATCTCACATATCATCAGCGGTCCGCCTTCCCATCATCTCTCTCACATTCAATTTCATCTTTTTATAGCCGTTTTTTATCGACCCGACAAGCAAAACGACGTCTGCTGTGGAAAGGCAGCCATCTACATTTAACATTTACGAACTTAAGTAAAGTGAAATAATTTCATACAAAGCACGAGGACCTTTTCAGACTTGACAGCATAAACATTCTAAACATTTGTATTTTCCCGTTGTATTGTTCGTTGATGCAGAAGCTGCCAGGAAGTTAACTTGGACCAAAGCTGTTGCCCTAGCAACAGAATGGCAAAAGGCCCGCGGGTACAGTGTGTATGTGAGGGCACACGAGTATACACATACGAATCCCTGCAGTCGCTATATAATGATTTTAGTTGTAGGTTCAAGTAAACAAGCTGTGGTGGCATCTAACTTGTAAACCTGTTCACTAGCTCTACAGTTTATGTCAATAATCTAACCACTGCTGTAAAGGGTCTCCCAAGAAATATCTACAACAACAACAACAAAGAAAGAATAGCCCATACTTCATTTGACATTTCTATTGTAACTAATGGACAAGTTAATACACCATTCATGTTACAAAAAGTGAAGTCTACCAGCGATGTGCACTGATACATATCTGATTGGCCAATGAAGCCAGATGGCATCATATTGCATTATGGGAAAAGTTGAGCCTATTCCAACATTTTTTCCAACATTTTTTTGCTGGGCAACCCTGCATTTGAGATGTGCAGCCCCGTATTGAAATGGATGAGTTTTTCATGCGGTGCTCATTAGAGGTGTGGAAACTTCTTGACTCTAAGATGCATTGCGATGCGAACGTGAGCTCTCGCTACTGACGGTAGCTGCTCTGTTTCATCAAAAAAAAACGTGCACGCGGGCTGAAATCCAACTGTGGTGGTGTTCTGTAGCGAGCTGATTGAAACCAAAGTCTGTTAGCTGCTAAGCTAATTCATGCAGTGTGAAATGCCTGAGGAATGCAGTGCCCTGCCACAGAGCTGCTATGTTAAAACCTTCTTTTTTGTAGATTACAGCACACTTCTAATGCACTGCAGAAGGATTCATGTTTTGTTTTAGCATGATTTATGTACTGTGGTGGGTCACACAAATACAGGTATTGAAAACATGCAGATTTTTATATTCCAGACTTATCTGAATAATGAGCAAGATCAGATTTACCTGATCGCTTGTGAAAAAGTAGGTGTGTGCAGTGATATAAAACATTGAGGATGTAATACATTGAGATGCCTCAGGAATCGTGAGGCCAGTCGGTATGAACACACATACCAGAGCAAAATACTATACTATAAAAATGTGGTAATATGTTTCAGAATGTATTTCACGATATGAAAAGTCAAACTAAACCAAAAGTTTTTGAATCAATAAAATGAAGGTGAGGGAAAATATCCCTAACTAAAAGTTAGTCAGCGAGTAGAAGATAGGATCCCCTCTTCTTTTTCTGACGGGCTGATTGCCGATCTTTCTCTGTGGCGGAGACGACTGGTCCTGACCTCTTCTCTATCCCATTCCTCTCACGTTGTTTATGGCGCCGCGCTCACTGAGCTGAACCACAACGCAAATAACACATGGGGGAGGCGAGGAGGTGGAGCAGGAGAGGAGAGCGGAGGAGAGGGATGCTCGCCCGTGTGACAACGGCGCGGCAGCGATAAGCCGCCGCTCTGACATTTAAACAAGTGTCAGGGTCGCCGAGGGTCAAATGACTGGAAACAATGCGTGACTACATCAGGGCGATGTGTCGGGTTTTCGCTTTGTTACCGGGAGCGCAGACGCACGCCGGCCCTCCAGGCTTCAATGCACCTGCGTGCCTCGTTAATGCTCTGATACCGGCTCACCTCTCACGAGATAGCGAGATACGTGAGGGGAGAGGTGCAGAGGTGTGGCGGCGGGAATGTTGTTTTCGCGCCGTTTCGCTTCTCCTTCAACATTTCTTGTCGAACGCTAAAGGACTGTATTTTTCTCTCCAAGGTTACTCAGTCCTTCTCCTCACACTCTTTGTAGACATGAATGCAGAGCAGAACCATCCTTTCCAGTCATAAAATACGTCTGCTTATGTTTGCTTTTTTGGCCTCTCTGCAGCGCTGCATTCCAGGAGGGTGACTTATGGGAAACATTGTCTCCCACACCACATAGTGCTAAGCCGAGCTGATTTTTAACTCAAGTCAAAGGCATAACCTGTGAGCGAGCACAGTGGACTTCTTTCATCGCAGAAACTGGAAGCGGTTTACCTCACCGTAGTCTCGCGATACCAGACTGGCTGAGCTCTCTGCCCCGCAAACGTCTGGGGATTTTTAGATGCAAACCTACGCCCCTTATATGTCCTAAATTCAACACATTCAACCGTTAATCGATACATGTGTGGGGACGCACCGTGATGCCATGTGGGGACAACACACTTTCTAAGTGTCTAAGTTGTGGCTCCAGAAGAGAGCCGGAGATTCTGGAGGACCCAGCGACCACAAGTCACATTCTGGAGACCTTTACCGGCTGGAGGACGGCTACGAGATTATTCTTATTTTTTAAACTCTGAACAGTAGCAGCAGCAGTGAGTGAACCATCTGTGTGTGTCTGTTAGCACGTTAGCAGAGCAGCTGTAGTAAGACCAGTTCTGTGGATGTGTTTCTGCTACGACAGGCTTAACAAACACACGACTCAAACTCAGTTTTAGCAACTAAACCAGGGAGACTGACTTAAAAGTCTAACCTTCCTCTACATTTTTGTTCCTAGCCTCAGCTCCCTCAACTCCTCTTTACTCCACCCTGTGCTGTGTCCTGCGACCTACAGATACATCCTTCATACTAACATGCATCCAGTCTCGTCTGTTATAGCCCGTAGGACTCGCAAAGAAAAGGACCAGTCAAGATAATCAACCTTTTTTCTCTCTCTCTCTATCCTCTAACAGGCTAGAGGTTATTTTCCTCAGCATTTTGACCCAGAGCATGCCTGGCAGGATAAACTCAGGTGTGGAGCAGGGTTAAGAAGGCAGCTTCACCTTGAAAGGCCACACTTCAGAGCCGGGAAACCACAAAAAGCAATTAAAAGTATTGATGGAACTTCAATAGCTCTTAAACAGTGCTGCCAGACACCTCGGGGCAAGTAGCACACTAATCTTTTTTTTTTCTTTTCTCATCTCGCTATCGCTTCGTTCTCTCCCTCTCTCTTTCTCTCCCTCTTTCTTCACTGAAGACTGGTCTTGATCATTACCGACTGATTGGTCACAAAAAGAAAAAAGCATGTGAAATGTATTTACAGCCAATGCGAGGCCGGCGGCTGAAGTGAAGACGGAGCCAAGACCCCGAGAAGGTGAGTGTGACAACGATAGTAAACAGTTAATAAAATCCCAGCTACCTTGTTAGCCCTCTAATTGGTCGAGTATGCGTGGATGTTCAAGCGTGTAAATGCGTGCAGTGTGCCTGCGTGCACAAGAAACGGGTTCAAAACGAGCCGCTAATGTCATCACTGTGAATGGACCTTTGACCAAAAACACACAAAAAGATGGTCTTCCATATCGCAAAACAGGAAATGGAAGAGGAGACAGGGAGGGGACATCTAAGAGCGGGTTGTTTACCCGAAGTCTTCCTGCAGCGTTGAGCCAGCTACTCGCTAAATCACTGATTTACGGTGCAAGGCTTCCTCGGCTGATGTCTAAATTTACGGCTCGGATTGCTGTTCACCGTGACAAGACACGGCCTTAAGAGTGATGGCTGGCACACTAAAACAAGGTGCGCGTACAAGACGGACAAAGTAATGACTTACCTTTGCACTGGTTGGTGTTTTTATCCAGGATGGCCTTGGTTGACACTATTTTTCCGTACCTGTAAAGACAGAGAAATGAAATTGAGTGTTTTTGACCTGCACACCTTTGACTCGGGGGGGGCAGTCCACTAAGAGTGCCGTCCCGTGGTTTAAGTAAATGTCTTATTTTACATACGCCGTGCCATTTAGTTGCAACTGGCAATTTGCGAAGTCGCACAAATGTCAAAAGCCATAGGAAAGAGAAATCACTTGAGGTTAATAACATTATGTTTATGGCTGACTTCAAATGAATGTGCAGCCCTCTGACATTTGAGCGAGTCACTGAACATTTTCAAAAGGTCTGAAAGCACACAAGCACAGCGAACGCTCTTAAAAGTTAAGTCGTTAGTGTACAGTACAACATATTCAGTTCAGATTTATTCCTTTCACACCTGAAAACTACACTGAACAAAAAGTCCAGTCAGCAGTGAGGCTACAGTAACACTCATTCATTCTACTGCACACTAATCTGGTTTGAAACCGTGTGGAGATCTTGTGGGTCACTTGTATTTTGGCAGTTTCTAAAAATAAACCAGACAACAAGCTTCAGATTTACTATAAATCTGAAAATTGGAGAAAGCCAGGTTCAAAATTCTTGTTTCATTTTGTTGACATATTAGAGTCAAAGGTTCTTGCAGATGGAATTTAAGATATCTCCTTGTACCACACCGTAAATCAAAAAAACTGCCATAAAAATCCATTTTCGCCATGTTTTTAGGAATAAAATGTTGTGTAAATCAGGCTATGAATGATATATGAACAAATCCCTCAGTGAAAACCGTCAGAATATAGATAGGAATGGAATTGGAGAGTGTGGTGTATGTAAGAGCTACTGAAGTGGAGATTTCTGTCTCAGAGTATGAGAAAAACTCATTTTGAGAAAAACGGCCTTCATAAGAACCGTATTGTAAAATTCCATACATTTTGTAGACACACGGTGGATAGAGTAAAAAAAAAAACTAACTATATCACCATGAACCTTCCCTCATTGATTACTTATATTACGTTAAATCATTTTCATATTACAAGTAAAGATTTGCAAATGTGAATTTTTGGTGGATTTAGGTGAAAACTGCAGACGCAAATAAACAATTTCTATTGTATGATAACTCCACAATAGATTCATCCTCTGACATTTAAACTTCCCATTGTATGACATTACCAATTCAGCCTTACATATGGAAGTATTCTTTCTGATGACGTGTATCTACATGTATTCATTTTGTATTTTGATATCTTTACAGCTGGAAGTTTGATTTGTATGAATGGTGGGAGGTGCTACTGGTGCCCTCTGATGGGTTGATTTATTTGTTAAGTATGTGGTATTGATGCCTATATCATTTTTGGTTTTTCAATTAAGTGAGTGTGCAACATTTTTGAATTATTTCACATAATAAGAAACAAAGCTGTGTAAGATGCAGTATTTGTCTGAAGCCCAACACAGAAGATGACATGGTTCACAAAAGACTATTATCATTACATCACTGCTGTAGTTCCCTGCAAAACTGAAAGGTGTTACACTCCTTTACTCCACAGTTCTGCATGCACAGTGGGTTGCTATGATTTTTTGGGGGGGGAATTGAAAGATTGACCTTACTGACTGACTGACAGTGAGTTATTCTATCTGCTTGTCTCAGCTAAAACTGCAACATTCTGCATTGTGTGCAGGGCGAGAAGCATTGTAGCACTGTCAGTACAGCATGTGTGCGTGTGTGTGTGCCAATCTGCATGTCTGCATTTACTGCATGTCTGTGTGTGTGTGTGTGTGTGTGTGTGTGTGTGTGTGTGTGACAGCGACTTCACTTGTACAATGAAACTTGCTTATGCGATGCATACATGTTTGTGTATAAATACATAAGTGAGAACAATTCCCTGTGTGGTGAACGCACATCACAGTGAGTGAGCAGAGGGGAAGGATGTTTGCTGTGTTCTCACACACACACACACACACACACACACACACACACACACACACACACACACACACACACACACACACACACACATTCTGTAGGGAAGAAGCAGTGGTGCATCCCGGCCCATATTTCACCAGCAGGGGATAATTGTGCCATTTCTCAACGAGTGGCGGAGACTCTATTTACTGCATGCTGCGGTGGGGTGGGTGGTGGATATGAACTGATGAGCTACTAGAGGAAAACTACCAGCTCTCACACACACAAATACATGTACCGTGTGAGTACACTCACACACTCACACACACAAATATGTACACACAGAGAGAGAGCACTCACCAATCAGTGAATTGTCTCTCTTCCTCAGATAAACAGGCCATTTTAGCTTTAGAGATCCATAATCTATGGCAACAGAACAGGACTAACGTGGGACGTTTGATCACATTGAGACGCTCTCAAGCTGAAGTACACAAGACCAACATGGAACAGTGAGTGCTGTGTGATTAGAGAGCATGCAGAGCTGGGTTAGCAACTGCAGTATTTCACAGTTTGTTGAGGAATAAACTGGAGAGGAATGACGAGTAAAAATTTGCGATTGATTATAATCTTTAACAATGGTTTATATAATTTTATAGCACAATAAAGCTAGACAACAACATTTTGTTTATGTCAAGGAGCTATTCATACGGTTTAATAGATACTGACAATCTAAAAAATGTGAGGTTTTAAAAAAAATATCTCAACTATCAGAACACATTTTAAAAAAAGTGTAGTAAAAGTGAAGATGAAAACCACTTCATTTTGAACCGAGCCAAAACACTGAAATACGATCATACAAGTTAATCACTAAATTATAAAGCAACAGGGATGTCACAATACCAGAAGTCGATACACCAGTGAAACTACTGTGAAGTTCTAGAATTCTCGATGCCCAATTTAAAACCAAGGTAAAAAAAAAAAAATACCACGTACTTCAACATACACTCATTTATTACCTTTTTTGTGAATTTATTGTTATTCCCAGAGGACCCGCCTCAAGTTTCAAGCAAAACCTACATTTTACAAGATCATGATCACCTTCACCCCAATACTCATTTTACTGAATAGAACTTGAATGCAGTAATCTAACTCAAGCTGCTGGCTCCGTTATGTAGTCAATCTGGACTGGTAGCGTGCTGCCCTACGGCTGCTAACAGCTGACGTTAACTCTCCTCCTGTCGATTTCAACACAGATTTGTTGTTTACCAAGAAGCATTACAGGGGACGGCGGGACACCGTTAGTCAGAGCTTTATTCGCAGTACCTATTGTACCTGCGGAACTGTAGAAAAACGAGTAGCGTCACGTTTTAAGAATTCTGGCTTCGCCTTGGTGCCGAAGTATAGCTTCTTGTCACATCCAACAAGTTTTAATGTATATGTTAATGTGATAACTAAACCACAGAACTTCCATCACAATATTGATATTGATCAGAATGATTTATTCCCAGCTCTACATGCCAGCCACTGAGCTAGCTAGTATGCTTGTCCCTGTATGCATATCTGTCTAATTGCACACAGGTGTGCCCCTGCTTCAGAACCTAAGTGAAAAAATGTTGTATGCTTTCAGTCTGGGAAGCAGTTAAAAAGCTCAGTGCTTTTGGCACAAAATTGGGGGAAAGTTCTCATTAAAACTTTGTTTGGACTCTGGGGAAGCAGAGAGACAGTAGCTTTCCAATGCCAACTCATCACTGCTAGCCTCATTAAATGTTAAAGATGGCTCATCAATGCATCCTTTCAGTGGTCCAAATGCACACCGCAAAGACACTGCGGCGAGATGAAAAGGCGAGGTGGAAGGAGCCAGCTCCCTGCCTGTATAATGGAGGCATACTGGAGATGGATGGAGAACGGGATCAGCCTGTTCATGTATGTGGCTCGTGTGTGTATGTGTGTGTGTGTGTGTGTTTGTGTGGCTGCGGACGACCCTGCCGGTGGCTCCTTCGCCTCTCTGCCAGGCAGGCCTGGGGAGGCTTTGATGTGACAGAGGCAGTCCCTGTGAAGCACAGGTTTAACACTGTGATGCTGTGGCCGGGGATGCAGAGCCTGTCTCCACTAATCCTATTTCAATCACTCTCGCTGCCTCTTATCTCTGACTCCGTTGGCCCTCGGCCCTCCCTCCTCCTCACAAATCTCATCCTCTCTCTCTCTCGCTCTCTGAAGGCCTCTTTACCATCCTCTCCACTTCTCCTTCCTGCTCTGTATCCTTCATTTCTCTCCTTTTGTCACTCTCTTCCTCCTCCCTCCTAATAGGAATCCCATGGCAATCATTCTGATGCAACATTGGATCAACCCCGAGAAAAGAAGACGCCAGAAATGAAACCGCCGGTAAAAAAAAAAAATACAGAGGCTTTATGAGCTATTTTAGGCCGATGAAAATGTACAAATTGCAGTGGATGTAAAACATGTCATTCGTTTGACAGCTGTCTGGGCAGCGAGATGCGATAAAACTGAAGCTGAGCCGAAAGCTCAGCCGCGTTTTTTAAGAGGGCAGCTGCATGCACGCGAGTGACATCCCGGCGCTTTTCTCTCACTCTCTCTCGCTGGATGAAACGATCCAGGCCTATTTCATTTCCGTCATCAGAGCTGGGAAAGTGAAGTGGCTCTTTGCTGTATGTGGGCAGAGAGAGAGAGAGAGAGAGAGAGAGAGAGAGAGAGAGAGAGAGAGAGAGAGAGAGAGAGAGAGAGAGAGAGAGAGAGAGAGAACCGCAGTACGTCACTGTGGTGTACACAGGAAGGCATATAGTGCTGGAAAGGGTAGATGGACCACCCAAGAGTTGTGTTGACACCTTGCTCTCAGCCTTTGGACACACTCTCCGAAAGGTTTGTGTGTCATTAAACTACACAGCAAAGCCTCGAACGGTCGGTAGATGAAACCCGAACGAGGATCTAAGACCATCTGTGCTCTCCGAAAGGTCTTTGTATATACGCCTGTACGTCTGTGCGCGCTCGCAAATGTGCCGTATCTGCATGTGACAGTCCATCTGTGCCTGCAGATGGAGACTGGAATATAGTGTGTATATATATATATATATATATATATATATATATATATATATATATATATATATATATATATATATATATACACACACACACACACACACACACCATTGGAGTTACCACTCTTTGAGGGTTAGGCTTTACTGTGTTCAGCTGAATTGTATAAAAAGGCAGAAAACTCTGCTTCGGGCCTCTTCGGCACCTCTGAAGCACCTGTGCTAGGGGAGTGTGAGGCAGGTGCAAAAAAGGCAGACCCTGGAGAACAATAACTTCAAATCCTCACCTCTTGTAGGCCTTTTACGCTAAATAATTAGCAGAGTGTAGATGGTGTACGCTGAAATGAAGAAGAGGCTGCTGCACTGAGAGGTCTACTCGTGCAGGAGCAGGTGCAGCAGACACCCACCATCCAGACTTACTGTTTGCTCCGTGCTGCAAATATTATCCAGAGAGGTTTCATAGGTGTGAGAAGAATATTGTCTCATTGAATGAGTAATGGTAACACCAGTGCCTTTTGTAGCACACAGCAGCATTCAAATATGTGTTTTTCTACCAATTATTTCAGGCGGTGACGACCATTACCCCAATTCCAGCTGACGAAACGGTGATAGTAAGTTTGTAGGATGAAGTCTTGTCGTTTAAGCCGTCAACTGTGTGACAAAATGCTTTCAATCTCTTTGATTTAACAGATTACAGTTTGTGTTTTCTTGTTGTTAGATTTGGAATAGGACTAGCCAAATGATAGTAGGAAGTAGGTAGAACAAGCATTTTGTTGACTCCAATCATAAGTAAAAGTATTTGCACACATAGAGAGAATTCCACCTATTCTTTTAACACTCGAGACACCCTTCGATTTCATGGAATGTGTTTTATCATTTTGTCAAGTCTTTGATGCGCATGCAAGAGACAGGTGTCACTGTGGCAGACGCACAGAGAGGACGGAGCAGAGGAGAAAAAGATGGAATAGAAACATGACTTCTTTATACTTTTATATCAAAGATAAAAAATAAATAAAATAAGGAGAAACAGGATGTAAGAAGGAGCGAAACATAAGGATGACAGACAAAAATGGAAAATCTAAGACAGACAGCGCGTACAAACAGTCAGGCGTTCACCCGATCTGAGTGAAGACGAAGAAGAAAGAGAGAGAACGAGTATGTTGAGTGAATTTTAATGTTTGCGTTGGTACTAAACATATTTGCGTGCGCGCCTCGTCACTGAGAATCAGGAGGAATCATCTGGCTTTATGAAAGGCAGCGTCCCCCCGTCTTAACCCGGCTACCGTGTCCCACAGCTCTGTGGCTCAAACAGAGGTCCGGTCCCCGTCCACCGGGCTCCTTTATGGGTCGACATATTAAACAGATGTTTTTGTAAAATGTTGTTGCAGTTGCTATGCGACTATTGGAAATCTGTATTGCTGCAGCTAACCTTAAGCCTCAAATATATGTTTCTAAATGTTTTTTAAATTTATTTTTTATTAAGGAGGCCCATTAGTTGGTGCCATAGCAACCAGCGAGTCTTCCCGGGGCCTGTTTTGCACTGTTGGAGCTTGAGACACGCTGATCTGAGGGCAGAGATATACAACAAAACAAAAAAAACTGATTTTCTAAACTCTAAATGAAATTACTGCATGTGTTCACAACTGTTTACTTGTCGTAATGCAGAAAGAGCAGCACAGCATACCGAGCATTCGTAAACGAGGAACATTTCTCTGGTGGCTGATATGTGAACGTACAACGAAGAGAAAAAACAAGTCAGGAATTCAGAAAGAGACAAAAGAGACAGAGAGATGAATAAGATGACAGAGACAGGTTGGTGGTAGTGGCCTTTATCTTCATCCCAGCATGGAACTGCATGGAGACTATGACACGCCTCAGCAAAGTGAGTCCAAAGTCGACCCCGCACTTAAGCGCGATACTTCTGGAAAAGTATTCCATATTTGTGTTAAAGCATAACTGTGTCTAAATTAAAGAGCCTTTAGCTTCTACAGAATTCAGACAGGCTCACGACCGCGTTACGGACTCTCAGCCCAATGCGCTCCAGGTTTTTGGGAATTCTGTATGAATGTTTGATGCTGTTAAAGACGCAGTGTGTAGGATTTAGCGGCATCTAGTGGTGAGGTTGCCGGTTGCAACCAACTGAATACTCTTCTGCTCACTCCTCCCTTTCACAAGAGCGTCAGAGAACTATACGGTGGCTTTAAAACAAATAAAAACGCGAAAGGCTCCCGCTAGAGCCAGGGTTTGGTTTGTCCGTTCAGGGCTACTGTAGAAACATGGCGGTGCAACATGGCGGACCCAGTGAAGAGGACCATTTTAAGGGAACAAGAACATAACGAACACCAATGGCTGCATGGCTATTAAAAGTGTTGACTACCAATGGGCCGATCAAAAATGCTTGTGTTTGTAACGCTCATTTTAAAACTCAAACCTCTGAGTCTATGTGATGGTATTTGAGGATCTGTAGCTGACCAAAGATAACATAGTTGTAAGCATTTAGTGACACTCTAGGTTTCTCCATCAAATATACATATACATATACATGTGTATATATGTGCCACTAAATATTGGGCCACCTGCTAATGTATTCTACTCACTCACTAACAGCACACAGATGTGGAAAGTCTATTTGTTGAGGTTGCATGTGCGATCTTTACTGATTAATGCCCTCGCATAGCTTGACAAGCGATTGTAATCTGCCGCACTTCAGTTGCCAAAACTGCGTGCGCACAATTACGTTTCATTGCTTAAAAATGTCTATAAAGGTATAAATATCAAAACATTGTGCTGGCAAGCATGAGCGGCAATAAATCAAAAAGCTTCAACAAATTGGATAATTCCTTTTCTGGATTTAGCACTCTATCTTTTTCTTGGCAGAATTTCATCATGTTTTTTTTAGGTGCTGGGGTTCCCCCGTGTTTTGTCGGCGGGTTTGTGGTAAACTGCCAAAATGTTTACTTTCAAACCTTTAACGTCTCTAAATGTGGGAAGCATCTTCCGACCTGAGCCGGTTGCTTTCTCTTCTTATTCCCTCTACTTAAACAAATGCTACTGTTAATGGGGTTAAAAAAAAACACGGTGGTCACACTGCAGAACATCTAGTATATTTGGGCATCATATATACAATCTGGTAGACTAAAACAACACGATCCCGCACAGCTTGAAGTGCCTTTATTTCAAACAGATTGAAGCGGCTGCAGTACTTTGGCCGGCGTGTCATCGCACCCGTCTGTTGGAGTTGGCTGTGGTCTCCCTCTGTGGTCATTAGTTGTCATCAACTATTCAGATTTCAATTTTTCCTTATTTCCCCGCTGATGTGATTTCTTTTCATGAACATTCATTTCACCTGGCAATGGTGAAATGGATGACAAGTTGATTAGAACCATTCTAACTTTCCCACCTCCCTACATAATAGGAACAGATTATAGCTGCAAGCAGCATCACGGCCACCGGGCTGCAGACAGGCAATTTATAAAAGGAAAGGAAGGTGATTTAAAAGTTTTAGCATGTGTTCAGAATTCACTGTTGGAGCGTTAAACTTAAAACAATTTATCTTCGCATTAAGGGATTTTCAATAAAAGAATTCAGATAGCCTCCATCAGCTGAAGTGTTCCCACAATTTAGTTGATGTCACTTTAGAAGAAACTGGATCAATCTGCTAAAGTTGGGCTATTTGTATTCCTTTGAATGTATTCCGTTTATACCGTGCTGTGTAACTTTCTCATGAATAACCAATAACCCGTTCTTTTTCTATTATCAAATCAATACAAAACTCTACATTTTGCCAGCATTATACATTACAAGATTAATTGAACTAATTTACCGCACTTCCCCACATAATACAGAATGTATTGGATTTAATAAGAAAGCCAACACAAAAGTACCCCCCCAAAAAAATGTTTTTGTTCAGGGGAGTTATAGTAAAGAGAAGGAAAAAGAAAGAAACACATTTGTAACTGGCGACTCCAGTCTTCACAGTAGTGAGTCATCAACTAAAGTGTGAACACAGTTCAAAACAACACGCCAGTGCTGAAACTCTGGTATGAAGCCAGCAGTGCCACAAACAAAAAGAACTTTGATTTTTCTCAAAGGGTCGAACTTGTTTTCCAACACAGCGCTGTGATGAAATGCCAGCACATCTACTGAAACTCACTACTTGTCTGCAAGCATGAAAGACCACCTTTGGAGATAAACAACTTTAAACTGGTTTAGATTAGATATGGATATGGATCAGCATGAAGTGCTAACAAAAAACATTTCATTTAATTTGGAATATAAAAAACAAAGTGACATGATGCAGTTTCATGGGGAGATTGTGAGTCAGACTTTTTCTTGGTTGAGAGCAGAGACTTCCTGGGGTTTACACTGGTTGCCTGGTAACCTTTCAGTGACGGCAAGACTGGGGTTGCAGAATTTAGGGAAATATTCAAGGCGGAAACTTCCCATGGGAATTTATGTGAATCAACCGAAAATAGAAAATGTAAATATAGGGACAATTTGTTCATGCTGTATTTACCATGTCATAGGCAGAAACAAACCTTTTTACCAATTCACAGGCAGACACAATCCCTTAATCTGTCAAATACATAAAATGTTAAAAGTTCTTCGTTCATTTATTGTCTCTGTGTTTTTGTCTTATACTTGAAATATTTTAAAGATGAGTGATGGTGTTTTCTTTTATAAACTCAGGCATAAGGATATTGGATGTTTTTTTATAGGATACTGTGAGACAGGCAGGAGAGATGTTCACCACAGAGACACGATGCCGTCAGACTGGGCCTGGGAGAGGGCACTACAGATGGGTAGTGTGTGTGTGTGTGTGTGTGTGTGTGTGTGTGTGTGTGTGTGTGTGTGTGTGTGTGTGTGTTAACCAAGAGCGTGCATCGAGAAAAGACAAGACAAACTGTAAGTGACGGCGGGAAGCATTAGCCTGTTGTTCTGAGTGTAGCTAGTTACAATCTCTCTCTCACACACACACACACACACACACACACACACACACACACACACACACTAGTCTTCTTTGGAGCCAGCCTTGCAGAATAGCCCCGGTTTGTTTGGAAGTGTCCAACTTGTCAAACCCTCATGCCATGCACTGCTGTCTGACACGCACAAATGAACACATCTCATCTGTGCTGGTGCTGCTTCTGCTTTCAAGCTACTGCTTCAAATGAAAGGGAAAGTTAGTAGTGGGGAGTGGGGGGGGTAGAGACAGTCAGAGAGTCCAGAGATCTCAGGTTTTGTCCCCTTCATCAATCAGTCTTGTTGTATTGGGGTCTCTGTCGCCTCTATTGGAACTTAAAAACTGTCCTCTGATGTTCTCTGAGGGGGGGAGTGGGGGCACAGAAGACCGACTTGTTACAACGCCATCGTTTTTGGTGATAGTACCTGGAGGCAAACTGAGGTGAAATGCAGTGAAGTGTCTGGGAGACTTGACTGTGTGTGTGTTGTGTGTGAATCCAAGCCCTCAAGTCATACTAAAAAAGCAAAATAACAAAACAAATTCTGCTCAAGAAAATTACTGTGAGAGCATAAGCTGTTAACAGAGTCAGCTTCAATGCAAAAGTGGAAGAGAAGGTTCTTTCCAGCCTCTAAATAGGCAAACTGTCTACATGTCATGTATACAGTAATGGGGGGGATAAATAATTCAAAAAACTAGCCTCAGGCCAAATCAGCTTCTTCGCTCACCCTTGCTCTGAAATCGATGTTTGGGGAGGAACAGGGCAGTGCATTTAAGTCAGCTGTAGCAAAGAAGTGGAGAGATTAACATAATGAAGAGATGTGAGGGAGCAGATGAGAGAGAGAGAGGGAGGAGGGAACATGGAGGGAGAGCGTAACAGAAGAGAACACCGAGATAGAAAAAAAAAAAGCAGTGAGAGAGAGCGAGAAAGGCGTTCACACATAGAAAGAGCGGGTAGGGAGAGTTCCAGGAACAGCAGATGCTTCCACTCAGCATGGAGCTGGAGCTGTAGGAGTAGTTTAGTTTGGGCATTCCTGTGGCCGTCTCGCTACTTTTCAGAGGTTAAGCACCGCTATCTCTTTATGCAACGGGTGACGCACAACTCGACAGCATGGTTGACCAGAGTAGGGTGTGTTAGGGGTGGGGGGGAGCAGAAGGTGGGGAGACATATTAAGCGAAAGAGAAATACACGACCCATTGAGGGAAAAGAAGCAACACGCTGTTTGGATTAGAACCAATACTGGATTTTTTGGAGACCAAGATCTGATAATGCTGATATTCCTTTTTAACATAAACACATACAGAAACATTTTTTCTCTAAGCTTCAATTATTAAAGAGCAGCTTCACATCATGCTGAAAGGCAGCGGTTTATTGTCCTCTGGCTGAGGTCTGAGGTGTGCTCTGTTGAGCCTTATGACCACACTCAACAGTGATGTCACAGTGTACCGACACACCCTAGGAGTACACTTCTACCTCACTGCAGCAAGGTGACAAGTTAAACCAGTGGATATCAGCAAAACATGATTTTCATGGGGGTGTTGGGTTGCTCTTTGAGGAGGTGTGACCGAAATATGAACTTAAACATAACACTAAAAGCAATCAGCTACCAGCGGCCATAAAACAGTAGTGGGTGGTTCATCTAAGGAACATTACATGTTTTGTTTTTATCTTGGTATTTTTTTGTAATGCTAATTCCTTTTACTAATCGGCTTTCATATGTACGGAAATCCCAAAAATGTGATGTGCTACAACGGGCAGATAATACTTGGCAATGCAGATGCAGTTGCACTGGTGGAAGGGTTGATGGAAAAGCCGGGCTTTGATAATGGACTGGAGAGTTTTCCCTCATAATTCTGCTTCCCCTGTCAGTTTTTTGAAACAGAGCCATGGGACATGCCGGGCTCTCTGATGGCTAGGCAGCTAATGTCAACGCTGGACCTCAGAGAGTCATTAGGGATAATGTGGCGCTGCTGAGTGCCCGGGCCTCTGCTCCATAAAAACAGGTGGTCCCAGGGTCACCCCTCCCTTCTCTTCCCCTCACCACCTCTACTTAGCATACCTTATGGCTCCCCCCCCTCCCCTCCCCTCCATCGTTCCCCCAGCACACACGGGAAAGGTTATTTGGACAATTGGCGGTGATTAGCTCTTGATTTGGCTCACTCTGTTCGTTTGATCAGGCCGTGGCATGGGAGCGAGAAAGCCAGTGCGACTGAGGGGCGCAGCTGCGGTTTGGCCGTGACTGATATTGGGTGAGGAGAACCAGAAGGAGAAGGAGGGGAAGGGAGGAAGCAGATGAGGAGGAGGTAGGGCTGAAGAGGAAGAAGAAGAGGAGGAGGAGCGAGTAGTTGGGGGTGGGGGGGGGTTTAGGGACCTCAAAGGTCCTTTGCTTTCTTGTGCAGTTTGAGTTATGGGTTTGGGCTGCTGGCAGAGAAAAAGTGAACTGCTTTGTCCCTGTTATTCCAGGTGTGAGCCCTCATAAAGAAAGAAAAAAAAGAAAGAAATCCCTCTTGTTCTTCCTTTCAACCTTTCATCCAACAACCTGCTTCCATCCTCTCTGTGCTTCTCCTGGGTGGTGGATTGCAAACAAGCAAAGTGTGGGTGCTGCTTGATAGCTGGCCGGTGAACCGGGTTGTAAAGTCTGCTTTGCCCTGAAGTGTTTGGGGGGCTGTGTTGGCTGCACTGATCTTCGGGTTGGAATGGGGTTGGTGTTGGGTTTAGGGTTGGCCCGGCGCCTCAACCTGGCTGGTCCAGCCAAGGAATTTTTCTCACAGTAACGGCTGCTCTATCCATCCATCCATCCATCCTTCCACTCATACAGCCAGCCAGGCAAGTGGGAAGGCCTCTCACTATATGGGTGTTTAGCCAACAACTCCCCACTCCACTCCTTTGGCCTCTCCTCCACACCCATATATCAGGCTGACGGCTGCCGAGAACCCGACATCCAGCCAGCTGAATAAAACAGAGATTAAGCCCCAGCCCAAATCCATTTAATTACTTGTTCAACGGCTCTCGGCCGCGCAACCCCGACCACTGTGAGAACTTTGGTGTTCTTCGGTCTTTACTTCTTGACCTCAGGGTAGTTGAAGGAGGTGGCTGGTCTCAAAGAAATCTTTGGCCTCGGTAACTCAAATGATCGCATTTTCAGTTGTTCTGAACGGCATGTTTTTTTGTGTCTGCTATTAAAGCCTTGGTTACCAAGGGGTGTGTAAGGCTGGGGATGCAGGCCAGCTGGACCAGTCTGTATTAACAATGACATGATACCACATCTGCAGACACATCTGCAGGTCAGCATCACCTAATGCTTTTTTTTTGTTTCAGCAATGTCTTCAATGATAGAGATCTTTAAATTGAGTAATAAGTATATTACTTATTGATGAAATAATATACAATCAACGTTGACCAAAATGAGTAAATGGTTAACAGACAAGATTTGATGTATTTTTTTTTTTTTGAATGTAGAGATTAAAACTTCAGCATTTCTGTATTCTAAGTGAGAGCTGTGAACTTTGGGAGGCATTGATGAGGGTTACTGAGAATGTGACAGGATTTTGGCAACGAACTATTGGAGTTCACATCGACGGGGTTAAAACCACAGTAGACGGCATTCATTTTTTTGGCACCTCTCAGGCGGTGTGCAACAGCCTCCAATCAGCAGCTACGATATGGCCCGTTGTCAAGAATTCATCAGCTTGGCGGCAGCATGTTTGCTTTTGAGATAGCGTTGAACCAGGGCAGCAAGAGCTGCTTTTCAATGAGTTTACACAACAAAACCAGGCCCCACAACCCTCTTTGGGGGAGGGGGCTGATGGGACCGAGGGCCAGGAGGGGAGGCGCTGGGTGCTGGAGGAGGACTGGGCATCTGGGGCAAAACCTGAGGGGGAACCCAGGGTGCTGCAGACTGCAGAACAGTCGCATGACCTTTTCT